>NC_031989.1:64724798-64744798 GCF_001879085.1 Nicotiana attenuata
CCAATTATAGTCTAATTCACCTATTATTAACACCCCACACTTAAATCTTTGCTCGTCCTCGAGCAAGTTGAACCACACTTCTAGGCCTAATCATTTGATGCATTACCCTTTTATATCACACCTGTTATTATGGAGGAACAACCTAAGCAGTGCAACAGCCACACCTCAGATGAAGACTCTAATGCCATGCCACACTCATGCTTACTCTATGTACTCTAACAGAAGTGAAGACTTGCTTTTTCTTCTTGAGTTAAATGCCCTCACATCATATTTTTTAGAGAAGTTCCACACACATGAAATCAAACAACAAGGAACTGTAGATAGAAAGAATTCACTCACTCTCAGCAAAGAACATTCATATGCCACACAGATACACCATAAGCTTGCCCTTAGTGTAATACTCTACTAATCGAGTTGCTCAGTCTAAGATCAATAGGGCTTCATTTGGTTGTAATGTAGGCTACGGGACGGGTAGGATACATTTAGATATGAAAGTGACTACATCTCCCTAAGCACTTTAATACATACATTTTATCAATTAAACCTCATCCTTATGTTACCCCAAAATTCCACCTTCTCATCAGTGTAATTACCCCATTCTTCTTTATGAACACTTGCATCAAGAGCCACCACTTGTCTAGGTATTATTATATATACATCTATTATTCTTTTCTTTTTTTTTTTTTCAATTCAAGTGGCTCTTCTTTTTCAAAACAGTGCACCTTTCTCCTTATTCAACTAGTTCCACTCGAAAGCCAAACCGGCCACCCCACACTTTAACTTTTACAAGGTTCATAACAATTCAAGTGCTCATGAGAGGTGAAAAGGTTCAAATAGATGGTTAATTCAAACCAATGGGTAAGGCTTGTAATGTGGTTGCCAAAGAAAAAGGATTATAGGCTCAAAGGGGTTAACTATGGTAATATGTACAGGTGGATTAATGATTATATGGGCTACACAAAGAAATGCCTAAATCATCTCTAAGACCAAACAACTACTATTTCGCTTTGCACACACATGGGGCAAGTTCTAGGTATCGCATGCAAGCATAGAATACGTGTATAACCTCACACACACTTGGCATCTAACTCAATCCAAATTAGTTTGTCAACACATTCACATGAGTGTTCAAGCAAGACATGGTGTGCAAAATTAAGGCATAAGATTAAGAGTCTACACATGAGCCTAGGCGTCGCACCCTCAAGTTCGTTTTAAGTATTTGCAGGTATGTACACCACGGGATGCATTCTTGCCCAACCCATCTTAGCCCAAAAGAGTCCTAAGGGTCCTAAAATCTATTAAAGAAAAATCTACCTAACCCGGCTCAAGAAAAACCCTTGGAAAAGAACCGCGGTCAAAAGAAAAACCAAGGGGGAATTACTACACTACCTAAAAAAAAATCTTTTTGGCTTTTTGATTAGACTACTTCCCTCAAGAATACTGTCTAGGTGGTCCGTCATCAGGAAGAGTTTCCTACCTTTTCTATATATATATATATATATATCCGACTTTAACCCTCAAGAAACCCGTCGACAAGTGTCCATCGTTGGGCCAAGTCGGTGACATCTAAGCTATATATACAACAACACATATATACACATACCCAAGTCTCCCACCCCACACACAAAGAGTATGACATGTCCTCATGTCATAAAATAATTTAAAGCATAGAAGGGTAAGAGGACTTCCCTGGGCATCATTCGGAGTCAGAGACGGTGTTGGGATCCACGTGACAGGCCCTCCCTAGAGCACGGAACCAAGCCATCACCCGGCTCTCAGACCTGGCTTGCCGTCTAGACAGGGCATCCAAACGAACATGCAGGCTATCTACAGAGGTGCGAAGTTCTACTACATCTTCCTCCACAGAAGACAACAAGGGTCGACTAGTGTATGATCTAGAGAATTTCGCCCCAGTATGGGGTTGCCGTGAGGAACCAGTTGCATTATAAGACCTCCTGGGTGGTTCCATGGGCGCTGGGGCATTATCATCATCGTCCACGTCAATGTGTGTAGGTACATCTCTGCCCACTTTGATCTTTGACGCTCTGAAAGCTGTTCGTGGGGGTAAGTGCCATCCATAGGATTGACTGGAACATTAACCATCAAACATAACCTCGTCACAAGTGAGGGGAAGTAAAACCCCTTAGTCATCAGAGGCGACCGGAGGATCATTTCTCCCCCAATGATTTTAGCAATATCAACGTCCTTCCTGGTCACGAAGCACCACACCAGTAGAGCCCGCAAGCTGTTCACATCTGTTGTGTTGCCCGTGGGCAACAATCTGCTACAAATTATGGTGAACCAGCACTTAGCTTCCCATGTGAATGACTTGGAATGCAGGGCCATGTTTTCCTGAATCCAAACTGGCCTTCCCCCTGAGCATATGGCCTCAATCAGAGTGCCTCAATCGACCCCTGGAGAATTATGGTAATAATCATTGGCTCCAGTGAACGGAGGCAGCTGCAGGACCTGGCAAATTTTCTAGACTGAGGCATCTACTACTTGGCCCCGCCCAATCACAGACCGGCACATATGTTTCGGGCAGTTCGAGTAGAACTCACGGACTATCATTGGGTTTGCCGTGTCAGGTTCATCGAACAAGTACTCCATCCCTCGCTGGCGAATTTCCTCGTACATGTCCGGCTTTTCAACACGGAGGGCGGCCCTGTCAATACCAATCTCCGGGACAAAGTTTTTAGCGTCTTTCGCATGAAACCTGTCCTGGGCCTCCTCCGGGTGGCATCATAAGTGGGCACGTCAGAAGTGCTTTCCGAATTTCTACGTTTCTTTCGGGCCATAGTACCTGCAATCAATTCATCATAACCATCAGGGACAGCCAAACATGTGCCAGTCGGATGGGTACTCAGACTTCGCCACCCGCTGGCACAAAACAGTTACCCAAAATGGACAACATCCACTATTGTCCCCACACCACCTATCAATAATACAATTCCGCCATATAAGACCCCCCCACAAGCTACCACCAATAAATACCATTTAAGTACTACCACCACCCACCCCACACACAAATTATCAACTAGAAATACACCCCACACCTACATAAATCAACCCCAAACACCAATTACAACACCAAACTTGGAGTCTAAAACCCCGTTGCAACCAAAAGCAAAAATTCTATACAATAATCACTACATAATACAAAATACATACAACATAAAGAAAAGTAGAACAACTTACTTGAGGATTACCGCGGAGTCTTAAAAGAGAAAAAAAGAAAAAAAAATTGGGGGTTGTGACTGGGTGGGGCATTTTTTTGGGGAGGGGGGCATTTGTGGATGGTTAGGGTTTGGGTGGAGAAGGGGTAATGGGGGGTTTTGGGTTATGGGAAGAAGAAGAAAGAAGAAAGGGTGGGTTGTGGGGAGAAAAAGAAGAAGGAGATTGGAGAAGACAAAGGAAGAAGAAGAATGGAGAAGAAAAAGGAAGAAGAAGAATGAGAGAGTTTGAGAGAATTTGAGAGAGTTTTGAGAGAAGATAGAGAGAAAAGAGAAGAAGAAGAGAGAAGAGAGAAGAAGAAGAGAGAATGTCGGTTTGCAGTGGGTGGGGTTGTGGGTAGGTGAGGGAAATTAAGGGGGGGGGGAATATTCTGCTGCAGTACCTGGACTCGTCGTGACCTACCGCGGTTACGCCGCGACCGCGGTAGACCAACTTCAGAGAGGGTCTCTGACCGCGGTTACGCCGCGACCGCGGTGAACCAACTTCAGAGAGGGTCTCTGACCGCGGTCCCACCGCGGTTACGCCGCGACCGCGGTGGACCTGTTCCTAGATGCCAATTTCGAGGTTCTTTTCATTGTTTTGCCCCTTAGGCACTATTTTTACCTCTTTGAATGCCTACCTTACCCATGTTATGACCAGGCTCGTGATGCAAAGTCCTCCGCACTAACCTGCATATATGCAACTTGTTAGAAATTCTACTATCGTGGGTTGCCTCCCATGAAGTGCCTGATTAACGTCGCGGCACGACGCAGCACGAGCGCAAGAGTCGCTCAACCTCTTTTTTTTTTTTGATATTACAGACTACACTTACAACACATTCGTGGGTTGCCTCCCACGCAGCGTCTGATTTAATGTCGCGGCACGACGCAAGTAGTTGAGTCCTTACTCCTCATTCGCGCACTGGGGTTCTTTTAAATTAGTCACCACTGTATCCCCTTTTTCTTCAGCTATTCCAAGGTAATGTTTCAACCTTTGCCCATTGACTGAGAACTTGTTTGTCCCATCTTCCGTCTCGATCTCAACAGCTCCACTTGCAAACATTTGCACCACTCTAAATGGTCCTAACCATCGGGACTTTAACTTACCCGGAAATAATCTCAACCGTGAATTATACAATAATACCTTGTCACCGGGTTTAAAGTCTCTGTCCACGATGTGCTTGTCATGCATCTTCTTCATTCTTTCCTTGTAGAGCCTCATGCTTTCAAAGGCTTGATATCTAAATTCTTCCAGCTCATGCAACTCTGTCAGTCGATTTTGTCCAGCTGCTTTAGGATCCATGTTCAATTGCTTTAGTGCCCACCAAGCTCGATGTTCTAGCTCCACCGGCAGGTGACAGGCCTTCCCAAATACCAACTTGTATGGTGACATACCTATTGGTGTTTTGAACGCAGTTCTATAGGCCTAGAGTGCGTCATCAAGCTTCTTTGCCCAATCAGTTCGTGTGGCATTCACAGTCTTCGTTAGTACACTCTTTATCTCCCTGTTGGACACTTCAACCTGCCCACTGGTCTGCGGATGGTAAGGAGTAGCCACCTTGTGGCGTACATCATACTTAGCAAGTAATTTCTCGAAGGCTCTATTGCAAAAGTGAGTGCCTCTGTCACTGATGATCGCTCTTGGTGTCCCAAACCGGGTGAATATGTTTTTTTCAGAAATCCGACCACCACTCTTGCATCATTTGTGGGCAATGCTGCAGCCTCTACCCATTAGACACGTAGTCCACAGCAACAAGGATATACTTATTGCCAAATGAGCTGAACGGACCCATAAAGTCAATCCCCCACACATCAAACACCTCTACCTCTTGAATTGGTTTCATTGGCATCTCATGGAGACGGGAAATGTTTCCCGTCCTCTGGCATTCATTGCAGCCTTTTACCCAGAGGTGCGCATCTCTAAACACAGTTGGCCAAAAGAATCCGGCCTCGAGCACTTTCGCAGCTGTTCTGACCCCTCCAAAATATCCTCCATATGCTGATGCGTGACAATCCTGCAAAATCGAAGATTGTTCTATCTCGGGGACACACCTCCGGATAATGTTATCAACACATATTCGAAACAAATGAGGTTCATCCCAATAATACATGCGGCAATCACGAAAGAACTTTTTCTTTTGGACACATGAAAGGTCATATGGAACTATACCGCAGGCCAGGTAGTTTGCAAAATCTGCATACCATGGCGCATCCTCAAGACTGGCTGCGACCAGCTGCTCGTCTGGAAAGGGTTCCAGAATCTCTTCGACCTCAACTGATTTTTCAGCTCCTTCAAGTCGTGATAGATGATCGGCGACTTGATTTTTTGTGCCTTACGGTCACGAATTTCGAGGTCGAATTCTTGCAACAGCAGCACCCAACGAATCAGGCGCGGCTTAGACTCCTTTTTCTCAATTAGGTACCTGAGAGCTGCATGGTCAGTATACACAATTACCTTGGAACCAATCAGATATGATCGGAGCTTGTCAAAAGCAAACACAACTGCCAACATCTCCTTCTCCGTCACTGTGTAGTTGAGTTGTGCACCGATTAGCGTTTTGCTTGCGTAGTAAATCGGGTGCATCAGCTTATCTTTTCGCTGCCCCAAGACTGCTCATGTAGCATAGTCGCTGGCATCACATATGAGCTCAAATGGTTGCTCCCAGTTGGGTGCAACAATGATGGGTGCAGTTATCAACTTCTTCTTCAGTTCCTCAAATGCCAACCTGCAATCATTAGAAAACACAAAGGGCTGGTCCTTTTCAAGGAGTTTGCATAATGGGTTAGCAATTTTGGAAAAGTCTTTTATGAAACGCCGACAGAATCCGGCGTGTCCAAGAAAACTTCTCACCGCCTTGACTGAAGTGGGCGGTGGTAACTTCTCAATCACGTCAACCTTAGCATGGTCGACCTCAATTCTTTTTCTGGACACTCGATGTCCTAGGACTATCCCTTCTTGTACCATAAAATGGCACTTCTCCCAGTTTAGCACTAAGTTTGTCTCCACACATCTTTTGAGCACTCTGCTTAAGTTGTGAAAACAGTCTTCGAATGAATCTCCCACCACGGAGAAATCATCCATAAAGACTTTCATAATGTCCTCCACCATATCTGTGAAGATGGCTAGCATGCACCGTTGAAAAGTCGCTGGTGCGTTGCAAAGCCCAAAGGGCATTCTCCGAAAGGCAAAGATGCCATACGGACAGGTGAAGGATGTCTTCTCTCTATCTTCGGGGGCTATTGATATCTGATTGTACCCCGAATATCCGTCCAAGAAACAAAAGTGCGATCTTCCGGCCAGCCTGTCCAACATTTGGTCAATGAAAGGCAAGGGAAAGTGGTCCTTTCGGGTGGCGGTGTTTAATTTCCGGTAATCCATGCAGATTCGCCACCCTGTGACTGTACGAGTTGAGATCAACTCATTGTTGTCATTTTTCACAACAGTCATTCCCCCCTTTTTCGGAACACATTGGACAGGGCTGACCCAATTACTATCAGAGATGGGGAAAATGATTCCCGCATCTAACCATTTGATCACCTCTTTCTTTACAACCTCTTTCATATTAGGGTTCAGCCTTCGCTGATGTTCCCTGGAAGGTCTGTGCCCCTCCTCCAGGAGAATCTTATGCACAGAAGGCTGGGTTGATACCCTTTATGTCTGCCATGGTCCAACCAATGGCAGTCTTGTTATCCTGCAGTACCTGTAAGAGTCGTTTTACCTGCACATCTAGCAAACAGGATGATATAATAACAGGCAAGGTCGAATCCGGGCCTAAGAATACATACCTGAGGTAATCTAAGAGTGGCTTCAGCTCCAGCTTGGGTGGTTTCTCTATTGATGGCTTTGCTGGCGGAGTGGCCCTTTTTTCCAGCTCAAGGGACTCGAACTGAGGTTCCCTTGACAGAAACCCTCGGCCTTCCAGTGCCATAACCCATTCAGCTAACCCTTCACCATCCATTTCTTATAAATTCGTCAGACATGCCTCCAATGGATCTTTCATAGTTAGGGTCCTATCATCTTCTTGCAGGATTACATCCACTGCCTCCACTAGAGAGCAATTAGCATATTCACTGGGTCTCCTCATTGATTGCTGAACATTGAATATGACTTCTTCATCGTTCAATCTCATTTTAAGTTCCCCAGTCTCACAGTCTATCTGTGCTCTCCCAGTGGCTAAAAATGGTCTCCCTAAAATAAGGGGTATCTCCTCATCCACCTGACAATCCAGAATCACAAAGTCTGCAGGGAACACGAACTTCCCCACTTGCACCAGCACATCATCAAAAATACCAGTTGGTCTTTTCACAGTGCGATCAGCCAGCTGTAGCAGCATAGAAGTCGGTCTAGCTCTGTCGATGCCCAGTTTAGTGTACACTGCCAGCGGCATCAGATTTATGCTGGCTCCCAAATCACACAACGCCTTTGCAAAGGCATAACTTCCAATTGTGTATGGAATAGTGAAGCTACCTGGATCGGACATCTTTTGAGCCATCGATTTTGCCACCACTGCGCTGCAGGTCTGTGTCAGAGCTACGGTGGATAGATCCTGAAAATCAAACTTCCATGACATTAGATCTTTCATCATCTTGGCATAACCGAGCATCTCCCTCAAGGCATCCATCAGAGGAATATTCAACTGAATTTGACGCAGCATCTCCATGAACTTTTTGTATTGGTCTGCCTTCTTTTGTTTGACCAATCTCTGAGTGAAGGGTGCAGGTATCACCCTTTGTGCATTGCTTGATGGCTTCTCTCTGTTAGGATTTTCTGGCACAAGAGGTGCCACCTGTTCTGCAACTTGCTCGTTCTCCTTTTCTTTGCCTTTTTCCTCCTGACTCTGCTCAACCACCACTTCTGTAAGTTCGGTTGGTTCTTCTACCTCTAATTGAACTGGAGTGGCTGGTGTAGTGTTCTTGCTGGCTTGTGCAATTTCCTGCTCTCTATCTAAATCTCTACCATTCCGGAGACTGACTGCCATCAGCTGATTTGGGTTTTGCTCCTTGGGGTTTATGTTTGTGTCTGCAGGTAAAGTTCCCGGAGGACGGTTGTCCAAAGCCATGGACAGCTGACCCAGCTGCGTTTCAATAATCTTTATGGCTGAATCATGCACTGCCAATTTTTCCTGCACTTTATTATTTGACCTAATGAGTTGCTGAAGCATGCCCCTAATTTCTACAATGTTGTTATCTTGCTGCTGAGGGGTGGTTGATAAGCTAATTGTTGCTGATTTTGCTATGGATAACCCTGTGGTTTCTGATAAGGTACTGGCACTAATTGGTTTTGAGGGTGCATACCCCCAGGCTGCTGCATATTAGGCATGTACAGCTGATTTTGCTGCGGTCTCCACTGCTGTGCTCCTTGTCTCTGACCCCCATAGTTGTTGACATAAATCATATCTTCCTGTGCCCCTTGATTTTCACCTTCTCCGCTCCATGAACACACATAGGACTGATTAATACACGGTGTACATAGTCCTCCATTCGTTGTATCAACGATATGCACCTGTTTTGTACCCATCTCATCAATCTTCTTTGTCAGTAAGCTCATCTGGGTCAGGAGTGTGGTCATATTCTCTTCCTGCGAATTATTGGGATCAAGCGGCACTGAGTGCACTATGGGTGCCAGTGTTGTACCTCTAGTCATCCACCCCGCATTTTGTGACATCTTATCGAGAAGAATTTTGCACTCGGTGAATATTTTGCTTAAGAAAGCACCTCCAGCTGAAGCATCCACATTCGCTTTCAAATTGTCAGCTAGACCCATGTAGCATCTCTGGCCGAGCATCTGGTCTGGAATGCCATGATGAGGACACTTCACTAGCATCCCTTTAAATCTTTCCCAAGTTTCTTGCAAGGACTCAGTGGAATGCTGCCTATACTACAATATGTCATCAATCTGTTGTGCAGTCTTGTTAGGCGGATAGAACTTGTTCAGGAACTACTTGACTAATTTCTCCCAAGTGGTAATAGAGTTGATAGGGAGCGAATTTAGCCAAGTCTGAGCTGCCCCGATTACTGAGAATGGGAACAATAGCAGTTTGATAGCTTCCGGAGTTGCATTTGGCTGCCTTTGGGTCATACAAATAGACAGAAAGTTTTTCAAGTGTTGTTGCGGGTCTTCAATATGTGACCCGGAGAACAGTCCTTTATTCTGCAGCAGATGCAGCATGTTGTTGGTGATCTGAATGTCTCCGCTTGAATTGCGGGCACAGCTATGGAAGTGGCCAGATTGTCAGCTGTAGGCTGTGCCCAATCATAAAGTACAGCTTCGGGCACAAGAGGTGCCACTCCTCTGACATTTAAGTCAGCCGGCTTATTCCTGATGTTTCCGTTGACGTTATCTACCTCACCCATGTCAAATTCGAGTTGGTGTGTTTGTTGAGGTTGTTGAAGTCTTTTGTTGGCACAGTTCAATGCCCTGAATGTTTTCTCGGGATCTGAGAGTCCTTCTAGTAGTTCTCCAGTCCTCGAAGAATTTCTAGGCATACACCTGCTTTCCACAAGATTTTAAACGTTAGAATTTCAATTAAAAGATTGGGTATAGAGAAAACTGACTACACTTAGAATTTTTTGTACTTCTTTCAATTGTAATTGATAACACTGTTAATTCCCCGGCAACGGCGCCAAAATTTGATCACGCTCAACTGAGTCTCGCAAAAGACTACACGGGCGTTGCAAATATAATCTGAGTATTTATGCCCAGAGTCGAACCACAGAGAATTAACCTATCAGTTACTATTGTCATATTTACTAAATTCACACAATCTGTTTCCCCAAACTTTTTGATTCACAATGGTTGATTTTTCTAACAACTAAAGACTGAAAATAAGTAACAACTGGAAATTAACTATGTTTGATGTGTAAACAGTTGGAATAAGGTCTAAGGCAATGGTTTCCCCCGTTGGTAATTTCCTTGGTTGTATATGTCTTATAATTATGATTTAGTTGTCTCTATCAATCATGAACGCTCCAGCTATCATAAATCTTTCTCAAGCAATTATGATAATTTACTAGACGCACTCTCTCAAGCTACGCTAGCTAGATTCACAATATGGTTCACTTAGATTGCACCTGAGGTATCGTTATCTCTAATCCAACCTCTAAACCCTCGGTTATGACTGTCGTCTATACTCCGGGAGTGATGTTGTTCATACAATCACCTAAATATGCACTCTCTCTCAAGTAGATACATAATAAATAGGAACGGATAATTGAGGTCTCTTTCAACTAACCACAATCAAAACATAGATGAACAAATAGAGATTAACAACCAAATCCAACTATATTAATAAAACAACCAAGTCATCCCCAACGAGTTCCGCCAAAACCTTAAAACCTTAGATTGAGGTATTTAGCTACTCATAACAATGGAGGAATAAACTACTAGAAGATTCATAATCGAAGATTGCAAGAAAAATAAAAGAGAATAAGAATAATGATTTTTTGGGTGATCTCTCACACTTGTTTCTCTTGCCAAAGTACTCTCAAAAGTAAGCTTTACCCTATGAAAACCTTGATAATTTAACCTTGGGCGAGCTTGACTTTATATAGGTTAAGTGGGTTTCTCTCCAAATTTCCAATTTTACCCCTAAATAACTCTTTTCCGGACCGGCCTCGCGCATGCTCGCGCGTCACTTCACGCGTAACTTCGCGTGTCATTCTGCCTCAGCCCTTGACGTGCGCAAACTACTGCGTTAACTCGCGCGTCTGCTCGCGCATCTGGGCCATGATTTCTTCCATTCTTTGTCTCGTTCTTGCGCGCACTCAGCTCCGAGGGGTCGTTCTTGCTCATAAATCATTCCAATAGCCTCTTGAAAGCATCATATAAGCTCCTCATCCTGCAATGTATACAAATCACAATTAGAGCCTATTTCTCATCAATTAACCATATTATTACGTTGGAATATAATCAAGCGGAAGCGTAAACAATAGCTAAATCACCTAGATTTCGCCTATTATCAGTATGTGTTAGGAGTGTTTATGTGAAGAGATAGTAAAGGTTAATATGGTCAATTTCATTGGTAATTAATGTTAAAAGGTGAATTTCTTAATCTGTGTGAAGACAGCTAAGAAATTACTTATTTTGGACCGGAGGAAATATTCTTTTATTTCTTTTTTGTTGAGCGGACATATATTAGTAAATTAGTAATCTTTCAAGCTTGTAAAAATAATAATCCTCCTGACCTCTTAAATATTGTCATTACTTGTAACATCAAACAAAATAACATCAGAATAATTATTAGGCCGTAAGTCTAAATATATGATACTAGTATTTAAACATATATTTGACCAACATCTATATACTCAGTATAATTCGACAAGTTGAGTTTTGACTAATTGATGCTCCATTATTAACAATTATTGTAACTCAATAAGTAAAAGAGATTAAATGATTATTTTCTTATAGAATGTGTCTTCTCCCTTTTTCATTTTGATTGTGCTAGTCCAATTCTCTAGCACTAGTATTCGCACCCGCGCATTGCACGTAAAATATTAAATATAATTTTTCATACAAAAATATTACTTTAAAAATACGATAGATAAAAAGGAATATGCAATTACTATAATTGTATGAACAAGTAAATACACTGTCAGTATACATATGGAATAATGAATTGCATCACAAAGCCTTATAGTAACCTTAGGGAGTCTCTACAATTTACTGTTTCACAGAGGTCTCTCAAATGGTTTGAGTATACAATATGACCCCATGGGAAGTCACCCACTGTCATAATGTACTTTGATATTATTTTCTCATAAGAATCGTATTCTTTATTCCATTGCTCAATTGCTCTCTGAATCATCTGTAAAAGAAAGCGAGAGTATTAACGGTAGTTGTTAAACTTTTTATGGAATTTTTCAACACAGTTGCAGGGAAGAAACTTTGTGTTATAGTTCCATTGTATAAGTACAAATTATCAGGAAAAAAATGATTATCCTACATTCATATTCACATGCTCATAAGTAGTCCTAATAAAATTTAAATTTTTAGAAAAGCTATGCATTGTTCTTTTATACTGCAAAAATTTTCTAAAATCAACTTATCTCCTCTTTACTAACTGATGCAATCGCGGTACCAATATCTCTACCAAAACCCGAAATACCATAAAGTGAAACAAAAGTAGAACCAAGAAAATGCTCCTCTAAGGATTGCCCCGCGATCATAAGAAAAAGTCTGGAAAATAGTAGAAAAATTATAATGTTCAAATATTGTTAACATTGTTTAGACAAATACAACACACATACAACAATTGCAAAGGGTTTTTAAACCATTTTTAAAACATATAATTATGTTATTTCCTGTGAGAACTTTAGCTAATAGTTCATACAATTTTTTGCAGAAAGTTAGCATAAATTATGCAGTGTAGTAATTTAGCAAATGCTCTAGCACCAAACTATAGAATTTAAACCTTTTCACGGCAGGTAGAAATTTTATCCTAATTCTCAGGCTTTTTTTTTCTTAGTTGGATGTTTAGCACCAAATTAGTAGAAGTTACTCATCAAGAGATGAACATCAAACATCAAATTGCAGTTCTAACTCAACCCCTATACTTCATGCAATATTTTTGTATCTTCTCACTATTAATAAGGACAAAAGAAATTCTTCTGGATAATTAAATTAAACAATTACCTGAGCGTGGCGAACGACACGGTTTAGTTCCTTTTTCCTAAATCGTCGCAATCCCAAAAATTCAAATGTTAACAACTAATTTAACTTCTCCAATATTATGAAGCTTAAGCCGGAGAAGTAAATTGTAGTTAAAGTGGATGGTTCCACAAATCGAGTTTTCAATTGAGAGTACAGCTTTGTTTCAATATTATATTTCAAGTGCCTGAGAAATGAGAAGTAATAATATAAAGGTGTGATAAATAGTAAAGCTTCTTCAGGAACAATTCAATTGCCTAAGAAATAAGAAGTAATATCAATGTAATTCGCACTCGCACAAAGTGAAATACAACTATAACTATTAAGGAATAGGAGGAGAATGTACTACAAAAATAGAAGCACGCTTTGCCGAATGATGGAAGAGATCAAGTCGGTCTTCTGCCCTCATATGTAACGGTCCAAATAGCATGGAGATATTACTGATGGTTTTCGTGGACCGGCCCAACCAAACAGAAACAAATGCTCAGACGCAATCAAATAGTAGCTACAAAGTAATAGTATTTTAATGTATTAGTTATATATTAAAAAAACATATATATCACAGGCTATTAAGTCTTTGAATTGTATGTTAATTTCACTAGCATGTTCCTTCAAATATTTAGCAGTCTATGAACTTATAGCAACATTCTTATTTCCCCATCAACCAACAATTCCATCAATCAAGCAAGTAAAACTACAAAGGTCAGCACCAACCATTAAGTATTGCAATAATATTTTCAAAAGTTACTAAAAATAATTTTATTAAAAAATTAAATTTCCACATTGTTGCATTAATCTTATTATGTCAAGATCAGCAACAAAAACTTACTTCATAAGGTCTGAAAATACGTTACAATCTTAGTACAAAACCAACAATACCAAAATAGTTAATTTAAAGTTAATAAAAAATATGAACCTTGTCACACCTCCTTTTTTCTACTACACCCCGTAAAGGGTATAATAAAGGGAGTTTTTCCAATTAAAGGACAATCGAAACGGGATTTTTTGATTAAAACTTCAGAGTCGCCACTGGGGAGATTTATGGTGTCCCAAGTCACCGGTTTAAATCCCGAATCTAGGAAAAGGTTTGACTCTATTTATGTTTGCGAACCAGAAATCCGGGTAAGGAATTCTGTTAACCCGGGAGAAGGTGTTAGGCACTCCTGAGTTCTGTGGTTCTAGCACGATCGCTTTGATCATACTTGGCTTATATAATTATTTAATTACTAATTTAAAAACCTATATGCTTTTGCTTCTTTCACCGCTTTTAATTAAGAACATTATCTTGAAACGGGTTACGCGTACGTATACATATTTGTTCGGCGCGTCAAAAATCATGTCACGCGAACGTGTCCACAATTAATAACGCTTTATTATTATTAAGAGAGTTTTGGGCAGAAGTTGCGCGAACGCATACTCCGATTTTGTTTTTAGAATCGCAATTATGTTACGCGAACGTATACACAACAACGACAGTATTTTAAACGGCCCTAAAGGATATTCTACGAAATATTAGTCATTTTTCATATCTAGGTTATAAAACTAATACGAGGGCCACGCAATTGTCATTTTTGTTTGGCATGGCGCGCCTCGGATTCTACAGGGATCCATTAATGATATGGAGCTAACGAAGTTATACTAAATCCTAAACTACGACAGAAATCCAGAATCAGCAATTGAGATTAGTGAAGGCTATTTTATTTCATTTTTAGAACCTAAACTTAGCCTAATGAAAGGCCCAATGGCCCAAGAAGTCATAGGGACCCCAAGTTACGAGTTTCTTGGGCAAATTGTGCCCAAGCCCACGCGAAGGGCCCATCTCAAACAAAGTAGGCCTAGAGCAAAGGAGGCAGAAAATCGAGCCTGATTAGCAACAGAAAACACTCGAAATTCTTTAGATTTCCCAAACCTGATTTTGAACCAACACACGATTTAATTTATATTTATGATCACTGGAACAAGGACTTTGATTTAACTAAAGCCATTTAAGTCAACCACAGTCATATGAAAGCCAATCATACCAAAAAATTGAAACTTATTGAAATGGACCAATTAGATAGTCATGTTCAATGCTCACTTAACATTCCCTTTGTTCTATTGCCTACTTAAACCAAGACATTCAAAATGATATCTACTTCACTACACTGCAACAGCTAGAATCCCAAACCCAATTACCAGACAATTAACTTATTAACCAAGCTAAACCAGTTGAATCAATACATAATAGCAAACTAACACTGATTTTTAACCAATTCCAATGACAAACAGATCTAAAATAGACATTAGTCTTTAACGAGTCAAACAAAACCAGGCAATTCCAAACCAATATTCAGTGGCAAAACTAAATTGCAGAAATCCTAAACTAAGGAAATTATGGCTGAAATATAAGTGAACACATGCTGGAAACTTCTTGTTTTTTATTTCATTGCTTCAAATCTACATTCTCAAACAGTAGAGCCTTAGGTGTGTACCTGAGATTGAAGAAACAAAGAAACAAAGGGGGATCAACAGTAGTTAACAGCAGAGATCAACAACAACAAAGCTGTAGAGCCCAGCAATCAGAAAATGAACCAGCAGACCAATTTAAACCCAGCAGATGAGATATAATGGCCCAAACACTAATTTCAGGCACTCGATGGACCAGCAGACCTCAAACCAGATTTGATTTTAACCTATTTTAATACCAGCTAACCAGAAATTGCCTCAGTACATGGAAAAACTTTGGAAATGCCAAAAGAACTCAATGAAACAGTGTTGTTCTCCTAAAATTCTTCAGCCGCCTTTGATTTCTGATTTTCTATCAATTTAGCTCCTCAAAATCTGCCTTGCAAGGCAAGTTTAGGATGCTTTTATAAGCAAGAAAGGTAGGGCATCTTTCAAATTTTAGTTTTTGCCTTTTTGTCCCTCATTTTGTGACTTGACTGCCAAGTCATAGTGTCAAAATTAAAACCAGCCCCTACTAGAAGCTTCTAGGAACTTCTTTAAGCAGTTATCCAAGATTCTCTACCCTACAATTCCCAGGCTACCCTTTGAATCCCCGTTATTTAACCAGATAGCCCAAACGGGTATGGGTCAAATTGACCCTGGGCTGAATTAACTTAAACCCAGCCCAAACCATGATTCTGAACCTAATGCATGAACCCCAAGCCCAAATACAATCGGAACCAAATTTAACTGAAGAAGAATACAACCAGAAGCAACTTGAACAATTTCAAAATTCAATTGATAAACTAGAATTAACGAAGTTAACAAGTCGAAACTATCCTAATTAACAGACTAAGTGAACTAAAGGGTTTAAGTTAACATGCCTAACAAAATGACCCCTAAGAAACTAAAAAAAAACAGAAAAGGAATTCAGGAGAAGACACAGAAGATGGGGCGACAAATGGAGAGAAAAGAGAAAAACTAAATTAAAAGAAGAGGGAAATACCTAATAAATGCCTCGGACCATAACGGATTACTAATTAAACTATTTTTTGTGATAAAACAACTCAATTACTAATTAATTCTTAAAATGCAAAATTAGACCCTAGATGCAAATACATATATTTTTGTATTTTCTTTTTTCACTAATTAAAATGCACAATCAAAATGCAAACAATTAACAGAAAATGCCACGGAAATCCACAAAATTGCAAATAATGAAAAGAAATTATTTCTGGGAGTAAAGCTCTAAAACCTCATCGCGACTTGTCTCGGTGATTTCTTTCATCCGTGAAACATCTGAAAATGAAAAATATTGGTATTCACAAATTACTTGACTTCATGGGAATGATCTTCACTTTGGGGCTAGCAGACGTAACTATCTTATCATGAGTAGATGATCTGAACGCAAGAACCTTCATGTTAGTGGCCTTATTGAGCAAAATTTTGAGAACATTGAATGCCTCCTGCTTAAAGGTGAAGCAAAGACTCAAGGGATTACCTCATTATGGAGAAACTGCCAATCACTGGAGAATTGACTTTCAGTTGAATAATTTTGGCATTGGATAACTTTTATCATCTGCAACTCCATGATATGGATATGGAATCTCCTCATATTTTAAGTACAACATGGTAGCTTGAGAGTAAACTCAAGCTGTAACTCTGTAGAAGTGCGGGGGGGGGGGGGGGGGTAGGGGGGGGGAAAGTAGGAAGCATTAAAATAAAAATACTACGCTAGCAAAAAGAGACGATGCACCAGCAATATAATTTTTACTGTCAGAAGCGCAAAGCTGTTAAAAGCACAATGACAGAAAATTAAGATTGAGTTCAAAATAATATCTGTATGAATTTACACTGAATCTTAACCTAATTTTTTGTATATAATGTAGTTGAAGAAGTCCTCTTTCCAGCGGCATAAGTGAATCATGGTTTCGACGTGGCTGCAGCAAGATGTTTTATTTTTTAGTAAGGACATACAAAGTTGTAAAAGTATAATGACAAAATTTAAAATTGAGGTCAAAAGAATATTTGTATATATGTTCAAAAAGTGTGGACCTATGTTTTGTATATATTGTAGCTCCAAAAGTTCTAATTCCAACGGCACAAGCAAATCATTGTTTTGACGTGTCTGAAACAAAAGGCGACGAGCATTTATCTTGATCACACAACAACGCTAAGGTGAATATACAATCTTCTATTTGAGCAGAATGAGTAGCTTGTATCTTGGGAGGGTGAATTATGGAATCCCGGTAAGGATAAATTTGCATAGTTAGTTTGCATAGTAAGGGCCCAAACATTTGCTTATTTCAGTTTTGTTTCTAGGATCATTCACTCCTCTATACCATTTAAAGCACTTCAATTAAGGCAAATGCTTCCAACCAAATATAACTTGGACTATAAAGTACTATTTACAGCAACCACGGTCAAAGTGCCTTCAAAATATTTCTTAACAAAAAAATCCACCAACATAAACTACATGTACTACATAATATACAACATATAAAAATTACAAAACAATCAACGCATTAGGAATAACAACTTACAAAAGCTTCTCTTAGAAGGAATTTTTACATTCCTATGCCATATATGAAACCTTATTACCCTCAATGTTTAAGGTTTGATTTAATTACAAACCCGTATACCAAATTACCAATCCTATACCATAATTAATTGAGGGTCTAATTAATGGGCAGTTTTTCCTCCTTAATTAAAGGTATCCATATATCCCACGTTTCTCTCTCCTAACCCATCACCCCCCACCCACGTTTTTACCCATACCCCTCATAGTTTAATTGTAATCTTTATTATCCATTCAACTGGTACTGTATTCCAAGTTAACCTGTCGCCATTCCACCATATGGACTTAAGATCACTTCTGCTCCTTCAGCTCCATTTTCAAAGAACAATCTCCATAATCCTTCGAGACCTCCCTCGGGGATTGGCTTCTGAACATAGTCTGATCCTTCTTCTCTTTTTAACCCTAATTCAGGGAAGCTTTCTTGCATGATTTGAAGTAATCGATCAACTCCATCGAGGAATATGGAATTGAATGGAGCTACGAGTGTTTGTTTGTTATCTCCTTCACTTGAGTTCACTCTACTAATCAAGATCCTAATGAACAAATCTTCATGGAAAAATTTGTAGTCAACATTTTTTTCCAACATAGATTGTAGTTTAATTGTAGTATAAATGTAGTAATTTTGTAGATACCCTTAAAAACAATACTGCTTTATACAATACTTAAATTAATTTGTTGTTTATTTGTGGATGTTTTGTAGATGAAGAGAAAATTTTGTAGTCAACATTTTTTTTCAACATAGATTGTAGTTTAATTGTAGTAATTTTGTAGATACCCTTAAAAACAATACTGCTTTATACACACGTAAACTGATTTGTAGTTTATTTGTACATTTTTTGTAGAAAATTTGTAGACGAGGAGAAAATTTTGTAGTCAATATTTTTTTCAACATAGATTGCAGTTTAATTGTAGTATAAATGTAGTAATTTGTAGATACCCCTTTAAAATAATATTGCTTTATACATACTTAAACTGATTTGTAGTTTATTTGTAGATTTTTTTGTAGAAAATTTGTTGACCCAAGCAGCTGCGCATCAGCTCACTCCCGTCAAGAACAGGAGCTCCTCCCTTTCCCTCATGGAAACCAGCCAACTTCAGCCATGAAAAAACCAGACTAATATTTTCTCAAGGCGCATGATTTTAATTTAAGAAAACCATAAATGCCTAAATGAGAAGAGAATTCCAAATAATACTTTCTTTATTCGTCGTCGTTGAAATGTTCAAAGGAGTAGCCTGCGCCATGGAAGTCAAGCAACTCAAACAACTGGTTCATGCGTCAAATCAGAAGCTTCCCACAATTTAATCCGTGAAGAATAGTTTGTTAGTAGGGGGGATGAATCTGATATGAATATGAAAAAATATTTAGTCCCAATTTTGCAGGCGCCTAATTTGGAAGGAATAAGCTATTCAAATATTTATCCCAGATTTGTAGGCACCTAATTTGGAAGGAATCAGCTCTTAATATTGGCTATTTAATGGATGGTATAAATTTTGTAGGAAAAATATAAACATGGCGGGTAATAATGCAAATATACACATTTTTGGTAATAAGGTTTTATATATGGTATAGTTAGGAAAAAATCCTCTCTTAAAAGTGCTTTTTATCCAACTATGCTGGTCGTAGCGCTTTCTCAATCTGTAAATAGCCCAACAGTAGCTGCACAAAATACATGCAATTAGGAGAAATGTAAGAGTCATCCAAACCTAAACTTTCTCTAGCAACAGAGTGCATAGTCAGACACATCCCAAACAAATAATTGTTGCTAATATTTCCTAGAAATTATTAGTTTTGGTCTGTTTTTATTTTGAAAGAGTAAATACGTGATCTTTGAGCAAACTATCAAATGCATTACATAAATGTTTAAAATGAAAAAGGATTCAACTTGTAGTAACTTTTGTATTTTTCTACAACTTTTATTGTAGAAAACTGAAGTAACATATGCCTGATTTACGTCCAACAATAAGAAGCAGAGGAGTGCAAATTCTGGAAATATGGGTCCAAGTTAATAATAACCAATCTTATACCTTCCAATCTGTAGCACAACTGCCTGCTCCATCAGTTCTCAGTTGTGATGCTAGCCTCTCATAACTAGGGATTCTAGCCTATCTTATGCTCCTTTTTGCTTAGGTTTTGGATAAA
>NC_031989.1:64749798-64774414 GCF_001879085.1 Nicotiana attenuata
ACTTTAAATACTACATTTGCAGCTTCAATACTTATTTGTCCATCGTCATCATAAACCAAAACTTGTAATCCTTTTCTAGTTGTAACCCGGGAAAGAGCAACATATAGTTGTCCGTGTGTAAACATTGATTTCTTCAAAAATAAATCCCACGTGAAACAATGACTGTCCTTGACTTTTATTGATTGTCATGGCAAAAGATACCGCGATTGGAAATTATCTTCGCGGGAACTTAAATGGAATTCTAGCATTAGACGGAGTCAATGTCATTCTAGGAACAAACACTTTCTGTCCAGCCATATGTCCTGATAGAACTTTGACTTCAAACTTGATTTCCAAGTTAGTTATGATCAACCTTGTTCCATTACACAATCCTACTGACTGATCAATATTCTTAATAACATTACTGGTACACCAAGCTTTAGAGTAAGAACTTGATTTGAAACTGCAAAATATTTAATAGTATTCAAGAATTCTGGTGTGTGTACATGTTCCAACATTGAATAAGTCTGATCAGAGCTGCAAATTATATCAGAACTCAAATATGATTTCTTAGAACTATGATTGAGCGAAATCAAATATTGATTGATTGATTTCACCATATCAAGAGTTGGAGCAAGAATGACTCTTTGTTGGAGGTATCCAATATCATTGCAACGACGGGTGAAATCAGAATATGTACTTTCTACAATTGCAAATATTGTATCAACATATTCTTTTATCAAAAGATCATCCGGTATTTGAACTTTTTCATTGCCATCAACTGAATTACCAATCATACCATCACCAATTGCCAAAATCCAATCTGAAAAATCTCTCAACTCATCCAAATGGGGCCTTATTTCATTACCTTGCAATCTCATATTCTTTGTTAGCATTAAAAGTTGACAATAAGGCTATAAATATGAAGAATTGATAGAAGCATTAACAATATCTTGCCTAGTACCTTTTTGGATGACAGGTAATTGTCTGAAGTCACCACCAAGAACAACTGTTTTACCTCCAAATGGTCATTCTAAATTAGATGCATCTTTGAATCTAAGAATATCTCTTAGAGTTTTATCAAGAGCTTCAAAACAATATCTATGCATCATCGGTGTCTCATCTCAAATAATCAACTTTGCCTTGACAATCAATTTTGCTAAAGGATACCTTGCTTGATATTACATGTTGAATCTTCAGTTAGATTGAGTGGAATTACAAATCTTGAATGAGTTGTTCGACCACCTGGTAACAACAGAGATGCCATCCCGCTAGATGCAACATTTAACACAATATCTCCTTTAGATCTTATGGCAGAAGCCAAAGTCCTCCAAATAAAAATCTTGCCCGTTCCTCCAAAACCATATAAGAAGAAAAATTCACCTTTGTTTTCATTTACAATTGTTACTATTTTCTCATAAATTGACTTTTGCTCATCCGCCGAATTTTAATAATTGATCATGTTCCTCCGTCAGTGCGCGTCTATTATAATGCAATTCATCACGAATTAATTTGTGATTGTTGTCAACTTGTTCCGCACTGTAAACAGGCTTTGGCACTGTTGGAAAATCCTGAAAACTTCTTCCACATCCTTTTAAAAAGTTTTCCAGCTTTTGCAAACAACGATTTTTCAATTCATCAACTGTGAGATCAACTTCTGAAATAACATAAAATATATAATAATTAAACAAATTAAAGTTTAGTTGAGCTACATGAAATGAATAATAAGATAAACATAAAAGTAAAATGCAAAATAATGGTTTAGATAAGGCAAAATACCTTATCACCCCCTAAACTTGTCACGGATTATTAGTTACAGCCTTAAACTATTTGCGGTCTTAATTACCCCCCTCAACTAGGACTTTTGAGAGCCATTACTCCCCTGGACGCTGACGTGGCAAATTATGTGGGTACACTCGCCTGCCACGTGGATTTTTCCTGTATATGTGGCATTTTGTTGAAAAATAAAATATACTTTTACCTTTTTAAGTATGTTACTTTTCAGATAATCTTTTTCGAATACAATTTATAATTGTCACGACCCAATTCATTACAGGTCGTGATGGCGCCCAACACCGTTGTCAGGCAAGCCAACCCAAAAATATTAGTGAAATCCTCATTATACTTTACCAAAACAATTCCAGCATTTTCTTAATTTGAATTTAAGACAAGTGATAGTTAGCGCCGTAAAATAATAGTTATACAACCCAAAAGAATAGTCTACCAATGTGTGTGCCAAGACCTGGTGTCACAAGTATATGGGCATCTAGTAGAATATACAAAAGAATAAATCTATCCTACTGTCTGAAATAGAATAGACAGTCAAAACAAAGAGAGACTCCATCATGCTGTTGAACGACATAGGAAGGGAGCAACTCACCGTGGAATCTTGGCCTACTATCAAGAATGTGCACTGGACTGGTAGCCAGATGTACCTGCCTCAGATCCTGTACAATTAAGTACAGAAGCGTAGTATGAGTACATAACAACATGTACCCAGCAAGTATCCAGTCTAACCTCGAAGAAGTAGTGACGAGGGGTCGACTTGACACTTACTAAGGTCAATACCAATAATGATTAAAGATTACACTAAGCATGGATAACATGGACATAATAGCAAGCTCAAAGTTTACAGAGAATAGTATATCAGTTTCAGTCATGTCTTATAGTAATTGCACTCCAAGGCATTTAACAGAGTAAGTCATGAATAAGATTTCACATAAATATCATGCGCACATTATGCCGAGGTCGTACGGCTCGGTCCAACATAAAAGAAACTGTGCACTGCCAGGGGGTTGAATGGCGCGAACCATATATGCATCTATTTCTACCGAGGCGATCGACCCGATCCACAAATATCAATTATTATCAAGAAAGCACATAAAGGTGCATTCATAGTCGAATAAATTCATACAAGTTCTCAAGTAAGTGCATACGTTCATATATATTTATTTTCAATCCCTAACATGTCCCAAGCGATCTCATTAGCATGAAAGGATATAAACATTTGCAAGTATGGCATGATACGGGTCCTAAACTACCCGGACAATTAACATAATAGTAGCTACGCATGAACTCTCGTCACCTCGTGTGTACGTAGACCCCACAAATAGGAGCACATAATCAATTACCTCACCTATGGGGACAATTCCCTCTTACAAGGTTAGAAAGGAGACTCACCTCGCTCCAAAGCTTACTTCTAATATCAAGAACGTGCTCAAACCCTCAATTTGGAGCCGAACGATCCAAAACTAATTAAACGAGGTAGGAACTAGTCAATACAAGCTCAAGAGTTCGCATTCTAACTATTAAAGTAATTTCCCAACCCTAAACACAAGCTTCCTAAAATCCACCCCCGGGCCCACATGCCCGGATTCCGGAAATTTTTGAAGAAAGTTGTTCTCTATAACCTAAGGATCGAGAACATATGATTTCTACTTTATTCCATAACAAATTTCGTGGTTAAATATTATTTTTATCAAAACCTTAGGTTTTACTCTAATCCCATGATTTTTCACTAATCTTTATGTGTTAATCTACCCAAAACCCAAGTATTAAACTCACAATAAGTAGAAATAACTTACCTCAAGATGCTAGGTGAAAATCTTCTCTCAAGAGCCCCAAAATCGCCCAACTTATAAGTGGAAATGAGCCAAAAATGGTTAACACCTGTAATAAATGAAGGTCACTGCTTCAGTGATTTCCGAATCTGTGGTCCTGGGCTGCACCTGCGCCCACCGCATCTGCGAAAGCGTGTCCGCTTCTGCGGAAGTTCTACTGGCCGGCTGGGCCGCTTCTGCGGGAAGCAAACCACTTCTGCGGCTCCGCTTCTGCGGAAGGCAAGCCGCTTCTGCGGCTTTTGGGTTGGTCTACCTTGGCCGCTTCTGTGAGGTCTCGACCGCTTCTGCGGTCTCGCACCTGCGGCTGACCAACCGCAGGTGCGATTGAGCTTAAGCTCCTTTCCAAATTTTCCAACTTCACTCGAGCCTTGTCCGATTGACGTTTGGGGCCCCCGGGCCTCGCCCGAACATATCGACAAGTTTGAAATCATAAAACGGACTCGCTCGAACCCTTGGAACGCCAGAAACAACGCTAAATCTAAGAATCACCCCGTAAAACCAATTGAATCAAACTTATGAACTTCAAGTTCTTCAATTTACTTCCAATGCGACGAAAAACACTTACACTACTCGGATTGGCACCAAATTTTGCGTGCAAGCCTTAAATGGCAATACGGAACTATTCCCGGTCTCGGAACTCCGTTCGAACCTCGATAACTCAAAAACCCGCTCCAAACCAAATATTTAAGAACTTCAAAATCCTTAAGGAATCAACTTTCACTATTAGGCACCAAAACGCTCCCAGGTCATCCAAAACCCGATCCTGACATACGCCCAAGTCCAAAATTATCATACGAACCTGTTGGAATCTTCAAATCCAGATCCCGAGGTCGTTTGCTCAAAACGTTGACCGAAGTCAAACTTGGCCTTTTAAGCCAACCTTAAAGAACCAAGTGTCCCGATTTCAACCCAAACTCTTCCAAATCCCGAACTAACCATTCCCACAAGTCATAAATCAGTAAAAGCAAGTACGGGAAGTCTTATCTAGGGGAACGGGGTCCTAAAAAGCAAAACGACCAGTCGGGTCGCTACTATAATAAAACTTGGATAGAACTACATTATTTAGGCTAAATTTTTTATTTAGCTAAAAATAATAAAGTTTTTAGTTATCTTTTTTGAATTTGACCTGAAAATAAAGATATATACAATTGAAACAAATAGTCAAGGTATCTAAAAAGTTATAAAAATACATAGTTTGAAATTAATTATTTTGGCTATAGTTTTTTATATAGCTCTAAATTATGGTGCTCTAAATATATATATATATATATATATTACAGATTTTACCTCAATGTAGTTCTACCATCATCCCTTCTTCTATAAGTGGGATATCCATCTTTATCAACTGTGGTTGATGGCACAATTTTTTTTGAAAAGTGCTTTGTGCATTTGCCGTTCTGCATGCAAGGAGAAGATTTTCTAGCAGAACCACACGGGCCATGCATCATAAAATTGGTAATGGCCTTATAATATTGAGGATCGGCTTTTTTTTATTTGGTAATTTTATTGAAAATATTCCATCAATATCTGCGATATTTGGGTATTTATTACGAAGAAAAAGCAAGATGTATGCATGAGGCAAGCCTCGCTTTTGGAATTCAACTGTATAAATTACTGCAAAAAAAATGATTTATTACATAAGTAAGTATTTGTAGATATTATTTTTAGTATTAACTTATAATAACTTAAAATAATAATGTAACAATTGTAAAAATAATAATCCTCCCAAGTGGAGGTTCTTTCTCAGGGCGTAAGAAATAGCACGCAAAAGACAGTCTGGAAAGACAAAGTGACTTCTTATACATTGTCAATTGCTTGTAACATCAAACAAAATAACATCAGAATAATTATTAGGTCGAAAGCCTAAATATATGATACTAGTATTTAAATATATATTTGACCAACAACTATATACTCATTATAATTCGACAAGTTGAGTCTTGACTAATAGATACTCCATTATTAGTAATTATTGTAGCTCAATAAGTAAAAGAGATTAAATGATTATTTTCTTTTAGAATGTGCCTTCTCCCTTTTTCATTTCGACTGTGCTAGTCCAATTCTCTATCATGTTGCTGATTTGCTAAAAGGTCGCCAAAAAAACGTTTATCCTTCACTTCTACATAATAGTGGAAAGTTAGACTTCTAATGGAGGTCCAATTGCAGAAAGCCCAAGCTCAGTAAGTTCACATAGAAACAGAAGCCCAAATAATAAAGAGAAAAACTCAAGCCCATAAAATGAGAAATGAGAGAAAAAAGCAAAAATAAGGGGCATTCCGAGAATTGAACTCGGGACCTCTCGCACCCTAAGCGAGAATCATACCACTAGACCAAATGCCCGATTTGCTCATATCAATAAAGTTACTTTATTTGTTTGTTCAACAAAAAGAAGCATTCTGTCTCACCCACTCCTTCTCTTACAGTCTTACGACCTATCCTGGTAATATACCACGTGTGTACACCTTACAATCCTCTTTTTCATGTACAATTTTAATCAAATAAACAATGTGTGTCTCTGAATAAAACTAAGTAACAAAATAAAACAAATCAATTTATTTCATCATTCTCACAAAATTTAGCCCCAATATTTATTTCCTTTTGTTCATTCATAAACAGATTGTTTCAACTATTAATATACAGCAGAAGATTGGAAACCATCAGTTTGGAGGAATTTGAAATGGAAGCAGAACAGTTACTGATGTTTTCAGCCAAGATCATTTTATCACTGGTTTTAGGTGGATTTCTGGTATTCTTTGCACATCTCAGCAATATTTTAATATTGCATCCAAGAAAAGTAAGATCAAAACTTCAAAGCCAAGGAATTAAGGGACCTCCACCATCTTTTCTCTATGGAAATCTCCCTGATATCAAGAAAATTCAACTTCAGAACCAGAAGCAGCCAAGGCCAGAAACCAACAATCAAGAAATAGAAGGAAGCAGCCCTTTGTTCCATACATGGCCAGCAATAGTGTTCTCACATATTAAACAGTGGCAACTTGAATATGGTCAAATCTTGGCACTTATATACATACCACCTTCATATGATTGTAATGACTTTAATTCTTTCCTTTATTTTTTTGCTCATGTGGTTTGTCTGTGTTTAAATTACAGGGTCAACATTCATGTATTCAGCTGGAATTATACAGACAATTTGTACAACTGATGTAGAAATGGTGAAAGAAATCAGCCTATGCACATCTTTAAACCTGGGGAAGCCATCTTACCTATCCAATGATCGCGGTCCTCTGCTTGGCCAAGGCATTTTCTCTTCAAATGGCACTTACTGGGCTCACCAGAGAAAGATTATTGCCCCTGAATTCTATCTCAACAAAGTTAAGGTACATTTCCATTCACAGCTATATGCACTTGTATTTGTTAAGTTGAAGAAATCTAATCATGAGACAAGAATTTCAAACATGTACTGATTATGCAGGAGATGGTGAAGCTGATGGTTGAATCCACCAGTAAAATGATAGAATCATGGGATGAGAAAATCAGAAATTCAGAAGGAAAATTGGAGGTTAAGGTGGAAGGTGATCTCAAGAGTTTGTCAGCAGATATAATATCAAGAGCTTGTTTTGGGAGCAACTATGCTGAGGGAGAACAAATCTTCCTAAAACTTCAAACCCTACAAAGGGTTATGTCTAAGGTTCCCATTGGAGTTCCTGGATTGAGGTAAAAATATCGTTGCTAAATTAGAACTATGTTTAGCTCTGCAAAAGGAGTCGAGTGTCTATCGAAAACTCTACCTTTATAAGGTAAGAGTAAGATCTGCGTACACACTATGCTCCCCAGACCCCACCTATGGGATTACAGTGGGCTTGTTGTTGTTGTTTAGCTCTGCAAAAGGGCAAGGAAAGGGTAAATGAGTGAGTAAGAATAAATCTTTTTCTTTTCTTTGAGAGGTTGATATCAAGGATTACTTAATCCTCCTTCCTTTCCCTCCTCTTTTACTTACATACAAACTACTGATGTAATTGTTTCCCTCTAGCTACTTTCCTCTTTTCACCTCAAGGAAAGCCTAGTATTAAAGTAACTCATGGTAGTAACAGATAATTTTCCCACAATGTTCTGAATGGCTGGATTGTCACAGGCATATACCAAACAAACATAATAGGGAGATATGGAGATTGGAAAAGGAGATTAAAGCAATGATATTGAAGATAGTAAGAGCGCGGAGCAATGCGACCTGTGAGAAAGACCTTCTAAAGTTGATTCTTGATGCTGCTAAGAGTTACGAAGAAAGTGGTGATAAACTACCGGCTGGTATTACTCCTGATACATTCATCGTTGATAATTGCAAGAACATATACTTCGCTGGCCATGAGACCATTTCCCTCACAGCATCCTGGTGCTTGATGTTACTAGCTGCATATCCAGAATGGCAAGCTCGTGCCCGAGCTGAGGTGCTCGATGTCTGTGGTAGTGAGTTGCCAAATAATGATATGCTGAAACGAATGAAAGTGGTATGCAGTAAGCTAAAGCCCAGATAATTGATATTCACATATATTCTGTACCTGGATCCCTAACATGTATACATATTGTTTGGCAGCTGACAATGATCATCCATGAAACGTTGCGTTTGTACCCACCAGTAGCTTTTGTGGTTAGAGAAGCATTGCAGGATATAAGTTTCAAAGATATTGAGATTCCAAAAGGGACTAATATTCAGATTCATATCCCAATCCTACACCAACAGCCGGAACTCTGGGGACCAGATACAGATCAATTCAATCCAGAAAGATTTGGCAAGGGCATTGCAAAGGCTTGCAAAGTCCCAAATGCTTATATACCTTTTGGAATAGGGAGTAGAACCTGTGCGGGGCAAAATCTTGCTATGATTGAACTGAAGGTGATTGTATCGATGATTCTGTCTAGGTTTACATTTTCGTTGTCCCCAAGATATCAACATAGCCCAGTTTTTAGATTAGTCATAGAACCTGAGCATGGTGTTAATCTATATCTTGAAAGAATTTGACACATTTTTCGTTGTTGATATTTGAGAATGCCTGTGATTATGTTAAGTTGAATTGATCTGAGAAAGGTTCAGGAGGAGTCTGTAAATGATGTACTTTAGCAGCCTGTCTCCTCAAGCAATACAACAGAGGAACAAGAGATACTACTTGTGCTGTCAATACATGATAATGCACTTGTGCTGTTCTTCAATTCTGTATTCAACACTTCTTCGAAGCAACAAAGGAACCCCTTAAAAAACTCGAGGATACATGTTCCATTCATTTGTTGTTCTCATCCTCACAAACGAATCTTATAGAATTACTTGCCCCAAATGCAAGCTAATCTTATCAAGCATTGGTGCCAAGATCAAGAAGATGATAAAAGAATCATATAGAGTATACACAAGTCTTGATCGTGAATCGCTTTGACATTAGAGCAACCAACTGAACCCACTTGAGATTGAGAAGAAAAGCAGTCGCAAATAGAACACTGCAGTGTATATAACCCCTCTTTGTTTACGGAACAGATTAGAAACTCGAAGATTTGCACCAAGAAAACTATCAAAAAAGGAAAACATAGTCCCACTGGCCTGTAAATCAACATTAAAATATCTTCAGCACCATCCTCATCATTTATTTCAATTGAAAACGGAATAAATAAGCCTATAACCAAAGACGAGCCAAAAGGCTACAACAAACACGATCATCATTCATTCTAACATGAAGGATCTGCATTACAGTTGTTTCTTGGAATAAGTTACATGAAAATGTTATGCCTGATAAGATTTTAAAATGATAATACTATCAACTTCAATTTTTATGATTCATGAAAACAGAGAACGACTTCGATTGCGCTCCAGCCGAGCCTCCCTCTGCAACATGCCAGAAAATGAAAATGAAATATCAGAAAGAATTGTTACCCAGGAAGAAGGGGGAGGGGGGGGGGGGGGGGGGGGGGGTAATAATCAGAAGGTGCAAGAAAGGCGATTATTTTAAAAACAATTATATAAAGCACAAAGCAGCAAAACCATGCCATGATGTCAATGTCAAAAACACCTAGAAACCATAAGAATTTGAGTACTTGGTAATTTATGTTCCCTCCACCACTACCTCCCTGCTTACGCACAACAAAAGCTAAATTTTAAAAGAGCTCCATAAAGTAAATATTCTTGAGCTAATTCCAAGTGACAAAAAAGAAACAGAAGAGCATGTTCTCTCTATAGATTCAGGTTTGAGTATAGGCTGCATTACTAGTGATCCAATCGAGGACTGGCTAGTGGCAAGAGTAGATAATTTAACTGACATGTAAATGAATCTTAATCAGTATTCAATCTTACACCTAGGCTTGTTTGCTTTAAGCTTCTCAAAAACTTGTTCCCTTTCATAACTATTAATGCAGAGTCTCAAAGCAACTTGTCTGAAATTTTTTTACAAGTTCAGTCACACCCTATAAGAAAAATTATCATTTCAAAGTGTCCGTAGAAGAACCTCTCGAAGTCCAATTTTACAAGGGAAGCTACTCTATATCAGAGGGGTAGATACAATTTATACTACCTTGCACATTACATAAATTCTCACGCATGCATCACAGCTCAGAGCACATATACAACTACTACCTTCCTCATCAACATACATAAGGATGCAGAAGAACTAGTTAAATACTTAACACGCATACCTCCTTTTTCTTGCATTCCTTGTAAACATCAAAATGTTCTTGACATTTGCTCTTGTCTGAGTTAAACTGTTCCAAACCTGCAAAGCATTCACAAATTAAGCAATGCCCTGAAACAACTGCATAACATTATAGTAATACGTCTTTGAACATATCGGTATGAAGGAAAAGCATTATCCAAAATTTCTATCACTCGAGTATACAGACGATGAAAGTGTATTGATATGAAGGTAAAACACTTTCCACAACTCAGACCAAACATGTTATCTCAAACAGAACACTACGCTGTATATTGCAAGAAGTTCATGGACAATGTCATATGTGCGACGTGTGGATATCTCCATGAATTTTAACGACCTAAATTAGCAAACTAAAATGCTCCAGTAACGGTCCTTCCAACCTTACACAAAAACCTTCATCTTGATAATAGAGTATTGCATCAAGCTACTTAATTGCTTTCTGACCAATTACCAAGTATTCTTCGAACAAATTTTGGGACAACTCATTTATGCAATTATCTTTACAAATAAGTTCTGTTTAATTCAAATATCAAACAGAAACATATGTTCAAATTTGCAGCTGAGGCGCAGATGGCACATAAGGACCTAATTTCTTAGTAAGGAATTCTATACCCAGATAATAAAAAGAGTAATATAATCATAATAAAAGTCATTATATATCAAAATTCAAATAATGATCATGAGTAAAAAAAAATCCTAGTCAGTAAATACAAGTACTGCAAAAACAGAAGATGATCGAAGAACAAAGTTGCAGTGCAGTTACATTTGAGAGAAGCAGTGTACTGAGGGTAGCAATCGGAATCAGAAATTCTTGCTGCACTTGGATATGCCGGTGTTTGGATTTTCGAACTCGCCATTTTGCCTTACTTTTTTCGATTTCCGCTCTGCAATTTCACAGAATTCGACTGCGTATATTTTCTGTTTTATTCTTCGGGTCGAATTTCGCCGACTATGAAGTAAGTTGACCCGGAATGAAATAGACCGGTCCATCTGAATTGTGGTCCATATCAATTGGGCCTAATCAGAGATCTGTCTCTATTTGACCCAAAATTGAATCCAAATAAACTCTCAATTTGTTTCATAACCACTTTTTGGACCGGTACTCAAAAGTTTTGCTACCTTTTCAAATATTTTTGAAAAATAGCCATATTTTAATGCGAAAATAACATTTAGACAAAAATATCCATAGCCAAGCCTTACTCCTTCATGTATAAGACAAAATTGCTTTCAGATATCAAAGTTATAGAAGTTCAATAATTTTGAGAACCAAAGAACTACGATGTGAAAACCAATAGCAAGTGAAAGATATAACTTTGGCTATATATTCAAAAAGAAAAATTTAAGCAGTGTTTACTCTCACAGTGTTTTCAATCATAAAATATGCGATATTATAACTCATTATATGAGTTATTCCTCATCTTTAAATTTTTATAGATAAGTAAAAATTATAATGTGTTAAAGAATTTTGTGAGCCAACATTGCTAACTAGGGTATTTGACACATAATTTACACAGAAACAATTGGGCTACTCTCGAACATTGAGTTTGAGTGTTAGGTGTGCTTCGGATACACAGTCAAACGCTTGAAACGTAACACGTAAGCCTCAAAAAACAAAGTCTCGCATGTGCCTCAGGACATTTTACAAGTGTCCTATCCAGGAGCGAGCTCCGAGTGAGTCCAAAAAAAAAAAAAAAACCTTTCTAAAACACTAGTAATAAGAAAAAGAACTATAGTGTATGGCCTCCCTTTCCAAATTTTAGGGCCTCTAAGTGGAGCGTCATGATTAGGTGGAAATATGAAAGACTCTGTAATTAAATTCTCTCACATATATATATATATATATATATATATATATATTTCCCTCTGTGACAGCTCAAAATAAAGTCACCCTTCACTACTTTCCTGCCGAAAAAGGCTCCTATAAAATCTTTGTTATGCTTTTTCTTGTTCCCTCCCTTTGTCCCACATTTTCCTGCCCCTCACTAAAATAGTAGCAACAATACCACTTTAACAAAAGGTTTCTTGAATCTTTTTCCCACATCAACTTCATAGAAACTCAGAAACTAGTGCTTTTCTTTGTTATCTTTCTAATTGATGAGATGAATACTAATAGTAGTGCCAGTAATAATGCTACTGCAACAGGAACAAAGTTCATCAAATGTGTTACTGTTGGAGATGGTGCTGTTGGAAAAACTTGCCTTCTCATCTCCTACACTAGCAACACTTTTCCAACTGTATGTAACTATTCAAATTTTTGTCTATTTTTCATCTTCTTTTTTTTTTTTGTTCTTCATTATGGATTTATGTCTGTGTATCTTTGTTTCTCCAGGATTATGTGCCAACTGTTTTTGACAATTTCAGTGCCAATGTCAATGTTGATGGGAAGATTGTGAATTTGGGTCTTTGGGATACTGCTGGTATGAAAATTTCTTGTTTTCTTACTAATTACAGTATATAATTCTGATGCAGATCAAGAATAAGTATTTCTTTCATTAAAGTTGTCAACTTTGGTCTTTACTCTTAAGCTGCATTCATCTTTCCACTCTTGAAAATCATTCATTGGAATCAGTGGAGAAGCTAGTGGCGAAGCTAGGAATTTACTCGAGGGTATTCAACTTTGAAAGAAGTGAAAAAATACCGATAAAGGGTGTTCGATATGTGTTATATACCTCTAAAACGCAATATTTTATCAATATACACAACACAATTTTTCGATGAACTGACCACCCTTGTAACCATGTGGCTTCGCCACAGTTTGGAATGTGAATGTTGAACTCCAGTTAAGCCCTAGGACAATTGTTTACTCTTTCTCTTCCAAACAATCAATTGATCATGCAATGCTCTTAGTAGTATGATTTAGAAAAAAATCATCATCAGCAATCAAGATGAAAATTTTGTACTTTACTGTGAAAATCAAGGTTGTGTTCTGCTTCCAGTATTTTTTCACTAAAAAATTTGTTTGCTTTTGATTCACATCACAAAGTGTTTACAAAAGTTATACCTTAATGATTCTCATTCTTACTTTTTTTCTTCCCAATAAATTAAAACTCAGGAAAGCAATAAAGCATCCTCATAAACCAGTAAATTGAAATGAGAAAACCATTTTCTGTTGGATAAAATTTTATGGAACATTGACCTAGAAAAAGCTGCAATGATGCCGATTGAGTCTTTAGTAAAAAAGTAGTAATGGATAATGAGCAAGATAACATAACATGTCTTTTTCAAGAAGTCATTACATGATAAAGTTGTGAGTGTTAAACTACTCTTCACAGGTCAAGAGGATTATAACAGGCTTAGGCCTCTTAGTTATCGAGGAGCTGACGTCTTCCTGCTCGCGTTCTCTCTCATAAGTAGGCCTAGCTTTGAAAATATATCAAAAAAGGTATGCTTTTGCTTCCTCAACTTTCAATTTTAATTGCTTGCTGTGTCCGGTGGTTGCGTATTTCTTTTGCTTCTCTGATCATGTAATCCTGACATCATCCTTTGCTTTTTTTTTCTTTGTTATGTTGGAAAAGTGGGTTCCTGAGCTGAGACATTATGCCCCATCAGTGCCTATTGTTCTTGTGGGGACTAAATTGGGTGAGTTTTCTTTCCATTTAAGATTCCTCTGCTTTACTAGTTGCTCTTGAGAGGATATATGCCTTTTCCCTTTGTTAAACTGCTTTCCCCTTTTGTTACCCTTTAACAATTGTGAATTTTGCAGATACTGTATATTAAAGTGTATCCCGGTTTTGAACTAGTCTTCTAATGCCTAATCAACAAAAGAGCTAACAGAAATCATTATTTTGTTTACACTTATATACATATACGTGTACATGCAGACACATACATACACAGACACACACATATGCCATATAGCAGAATGTATTGTTTACAAAATTGTTTATATGAATTATGTAGTGATAATATTGCACCACAGCTTCTCTTCTTTCTTTCTGTTATTTTTTCACTTTCTTGATGGGGAGAATTACCCTCTACATCTATCGACATTGTATCTTACACTAGTTCACTTGTATCACATGTACTAGCCCAAATGCCCACTTTGGAATATCCTTTGGGCCTTCAAATATTACCAAGGGAATGGAATGAAGCTTCTCTTTTATGTGGTTAACTCTGAGCCAAATGGTCTGACAACCTTATACCACAAGTCAAACTCATGATAGGCGAGAAATTATGCGCTCATGTTTAAGCGGTTTGTTGCATTCTGTGATCTTATTCTTCTCCATGACCCGATGCTTCATGTTCTTCTTTAGTTTAGTATGACTTCTTTCTCGTCACTTAGTGTTCAAAGCTTAGTTGACTGATCCAGTTGTCTCTCTCTCCCTCTCCCTATACTTTGAACTAAAACTCTTCTTCAAACTTAGGTTCTCTTGCGTTTATTCTTGGTAAGACTACACCATTTTTTGGATAATTTCAGGCTATTTATCAACCAACAACTGTGAACTGCAGAAAAAAGCCTTTAACATGATCTGTTGTGGTTTCCCAAGTGTTTGTTTAACAAAGGATGGTTAATCCATTTGTTGCGCTGACATAGCAATGCACGTTACGTTTTTACTGGCATATAACCTTCCACTATATTATAATGTGGGGCCAATAGCTGGTTCATGCAGAGGATGACACCAAACTTATCTATCACTCTTTGTGTCTAAATTTCTATCTAAACAGAGTTCAAATGTGACAGATTTAAGAGAGGACAAGCAATTTAGAAGGGACTACCCTGGTGCATGTACAATTTCAACAGAACAGGTATACGTATTGAATCTATCAAAAGTTTGATGTAGCTTATCCGAAAATCCAGTTCATGCTCCACTTCCTTATAAAGAAAAGAAAGGAAAGGGATAAGGAGAAGATAAAGTAAGACATGTCGAAAAACAAAGTAAAACTTGAAGAAATTAAAGTGTCTTTTTAGGTGTGTGAATCTCTCCTAATAATAGGCTTAGAAACTTTTAGGCTGGAAAGTTGTATCAAAATGGCCAACTCAAGTATACTACGAAAAGGAACAGTGGCCCATTTCCGAGCTCATCCTCTCTCCTACCGCATCACAGTGACCCCCTCACCTTCTCTATCCAAAGAAAAAACAGAAAAAAAAAAAAATGAAATCTGCATTTCTTTTGGTTGAACAGTGCAAATCCATTTGCACAATTGTAAAGGATAAAAAAAAAAGTGGGATTTCAAGGTCAAGGCCTTGGATGTAATTCAAATAAACATGATAAATTAAGTCATAGATTACCGAATGATGTAGAAGGGAAAATTCATTCAAGTTTTTGTCTTTAAGCACACTTTCTCATATTGCAAATTTGCTAAAGCTTTTACTAATCTTCTTTAAAATGACAGGGCGAAGAACTGAAAAAGCAAATAGGTGCAGTGGCATACGTTGAGTGCAGCGCCAAGACACAGCAGGTAATCTTGAACCTTTCAAGTATCGGAACTTTAAAAGATTAGTACATGAAACACGATTAACAAGTCTAGATGCACTTCAAAACAAGCAAACATTCTTCGGAACAAAATGCTCAAAGTTCACCTAGCTTCCTTTAGGACATTCTGAAACCAGAAGAGTGTTATATACCAGACTTGGAAAACATTTTGTGTAAGCTAATAATTCAGGGCAAACCTACAATGCATGCAGCTTGTCAGCATTATGAGCCAAAACTAATTGAGAAAATATTCTTTGTAATGTAGAATGTGAAGGCTGTATTTGATACTGCAATCAAGGTGGTTCTTCAGCCTCCAAAGAGCAAAAAACAGAAAGGAAAACACAAAACCTGCTGGATACTTTGATCGAACTCGTTGGAAGAGAGACGTTTGTACAATAACCTTTTCCGCTTCTGTGAGATGTTTAGCTGTGATATCCGTAGATTTATTTCTTTTTTCGTATTTGCTTTAGTAAGAAGTGCCAGTTTTCTCATTTCATAGTGTGTGTGTGAGGTGCTTGTTGAGTTTCTTACTGGCTTGTACATGGTTTTATATGATGGAAAGTGGGAAGTTGTTAGTTTGTCAATGTGGAATTCGTTGGTGAAGAAGGAATATGCTGCATTTTATGCAATGATCTTTCTTGGCCTGGCTATGTAATATGAGAATATTTTCACATTTGTACCAGTTGTGATATCTAAAAGCTCAAAACAGATTTAGGTGTTGTGGTACCATTTGCCAAAATGTTTGTACTTTAGGTGTCACTTTCAAGGAAAATTAAAAATTTAACTATGTCCGTCTGGAAAGTTACTATTACCTCTCAAATTGAGAGCTAAAGGCAAGCATGCACATTCTTCAAAAAGAATGTACAAGCACATGAGGTGTGTGCAAGTTAATTGATACAAGAAATAAATGTGTAAATTAAGTATAATAGGGTGATAAACGTATATTATTTTCTCTCTCAAAAGACTCTTCATGGGCCAAACGTCCACCTTACCTATTTTTTTGAGATATTATTATAAGAACGGCAATTTTTGGGAGTCCGGAACTAAAATGTGGTTCTTTTGGACTCAAGAACAAAAATATGTGGAAAAAAAACGTTATAACTTAACGGCCGTTTGGCCAGTTAAGTATAGCGTCTTTCACAAAGACGCTATATATATAACGTTCTTTACTAAAACACTATACATATTAAGCGGGCCCACAAATAATTCTTCTGTGCTTAACTGACATAACAATAATTCAACTGGGTATAGCGTCCACCTCAAATAATTGAACCCCCGGACAGGTTTTTGCCTTATTTAAAGAGGTGAAGGATTTTGTAAAAATCCATTCATAAACATTTTCAAGTCTTCTGAAATTTTTCTTTGTTAAGTTGTTTTGCATTTTGTCATAATGTCTGAAGAGCGAAGAATTAGGGTTCCATTATATTGGGATGGGGGGAGGGGTGAGGTTGTGGTGGCGAATAACTCAGTAAGCTATAGTTTATCTCCAAAGTCTCATGTTAAGTTACCACTTACAATGGAGTACAATAAATTGGTATCGCTGATATGTAAAAAAATGAGTGTGAGCAAACGTTCGGTGAATCTTAAAATAACCGAAAGATATCCTTATTCTGTGACTCCGCAAGGGGTTGCTTGTTATGCTGAGTTTAACATCGAAGACGATGAAACTCTGGAAGATTTTTTGGGGACTCCGGATGAATACCGAAAATTTATTGTGATAAAACTGTTGGAAATGTACGTCAAGGCTGAAGACGTTCGCAATAATGAGGTTGCGCAAAGTAGGAAAATCCCTTAATAATCGGTTGGTTATTTTGGTGCAGTTTTAGCCGAACAGGTTCCGACTGAAAGAGTTTGGCCGGATCTAAACTTATCTCCACGGGCGCATGAGGAGCAAGGAAATAATTTCTCACCTAGTATACATAATCCACAAGCCGAATGGTAAAACTTCAATTTTCCTTTGTGTTACGATGTATATTTTTGTGTATTGTATTTGTATTAACACTCATATATTCCACAGGGGTACCGAGCAAATATGAATTTTACAAGTTATGAACCTACGACCAGTTGGAATATGCCTAGTTTGGTGTGTTGGATCATGGTGGTCCATCCGGAAGTCAGCATCAACAAGATAATATGCATCATGGGATATCAACACATTATGATTTGTAAGTGAATATATAAAGTTATATGTATTGTTTGGACCAATTTCAGTAACTCATTATTCTTTGGTTGTGCGGTGAAAACGAATAACTTGATGGTCCTGCCCTCACTCAATCGCCCGAAGACGACGTATTACTCGGGATCTGGCAGATGCACAGAGTCAGGAAGAGAATAGTGATTATACAACAATGCTGATGAGTCAGGAGATGACACACCCTTCCCTGACGAGGGTGATGATGAGGAGGAAGAGAATGCCGAACCTGATTTGACGAGGGAGCATGCTCTACCTCCCGTTAAACCAAGAGTGTACGAATCCCACGTGCCGTGTCATTCAAGGCATATTCCTTACCTTGATCATTTTCCAAGTACGACGGATGTGGATGCCCTCACAAGGGATATTGATAAAATTCGGACAACAATGTGGGATGAATCTAGGCCCACGATGCCGTCAAAGGGTATGCTTTTCCTGATAAGGTGCGCCTAATCAGGGCGGTGAAAATGTGCAACATAAAAGGGTGCCATGAGATGATGGTATGGGAGTCATCTCCGGATGTATACAAGGCTATTTGCCGTAGATTTTTTACGGGCTGTAATTGGATGCTGCGTGCGAGGAAGAAGAAAACAAATATGTGGGTTGTGGGTAAAGACATTGGCACCCACAGTTGTGAAATGGACACATTCAACGGGAATCACTTTAACTTGGATGTTGACTTGATTTCTCTTGTCTTGATTCCGCACATTGAAGCCTCCATAAGGTACAAGATCAAAGAGTGTTTTACATCTGTCCACCAGGAATATGGGTGTACCACTACCAAAAGAAAGGCATTTCTCGGGCGCAAACGTGCATTTGAAATTGTTAATAGTGACTGGGATAAGTCATTTGCATCTCTAACCAGGTACATGGCCGCATTGCAATACTTTAACCCCGGGACTGTTATTGAATGGAAGCTTGAGCGGAGTCCGTGAATACCAGAATATATAGTCAGATACGTGTTCTGGGCATTCAAACTAGCAATTGATGATTTTGTGCATTGCCGGCAGGTAATATCCATAGACGGCACTCATGTCTATGGAAAATTTGATATTAAGTTGTTGATCGCCGTAGCAGTAGATGCTAATGGACAAATATTTCCCCTAGCTTTTGCTATTTGTGCCAATGAAAGCCAAGAGACGTGGATGCTATTTTTGAACCACTTGAAGGAGCATGTTGTCAAACAACGTTCAGGTATTTGTCTAATATCTGATCGACATGGTGGTATTTTACGTTGTGTAAAACATTTGGCTGAATGGCAGGAACCGTATGCATACCACCATTACTGTGTGAGGCACCTGAAGGCCAATTTTCAAAAGTCACATCCCAACAAGGACTTGCATGATTTAATGTGGATGGATGCAACTGATCACCAGAGTGCAAATTCAGGAGGCGCATGGAATCGATCAGGCAAGAAGACAAAAGAGCCTATGATTGGTTGATGCGACATGAGCTTGACAAGTGGACATTGCATGCGGATAGTGGCAGACGATGGGGAACCCTGACTACAAATGTGTCAGAGTCTTTCAACGGGTTATTGAAGTCTGCACGTGGATTTCCTGTCACTGCCATGGTGTGGATGTCATTCAAACAGATGGCGGAGAGGTTTGTTGAAAGGCATAGAGGTGCATCAGAATTGATGAAGAGGGGTGTTAAATTTATGCCAATACCAATGAAAAGATTTGATAAATACAGGAGGCGAGCACATTGGCATTCATTTTTACAGTATTGCAACGAGCGAAATATTTTTGAGGTTCGCACCGCTATCCATCAAAACCGAGGTAATAATACACACACTGTAAATGAAGCCAGTAGGTTGTGTTCTTGTGGGAAATAGTCCATCTACCACATGTCGTGCTCGCATGCCATGAAGTGCTTTCAACATACAGATTTCGCGGAAACCCGGTACGTTGATAAGCAATATAGTGTTGCTGCATACTTAAACACATATAGTATACAGTTGCAGTCAGTGGGTGCTGAGAATTATTGGCCGCCGGAACCATTTAAAATTGTGTAACAAGGACTATTTGCGTAAGCTACAAGTGCAAAAAAGAACGCGTATATGGAACAAATGGATGTTGGTGATACTGTTTATGCGCGTAAATATGGCATATGCTCGCCCAACTTGTCACGACCCCAAACTCGGTCGTGATGGCGCCCAACACAATTGCTAGGCAAGCCTGACCACAGTCGTTCCCAAATCAACCGTAAACCTCAAAACCGAGTTTGGNGATAAATGTAGTGTTTTGTTTCCGTAATGTGGTTGTAATAAGTGTATGTACTTGTTTATCTTGCAGAATGTATAAAAGAAAATTATGTTTCCATTGTTGTTAAATCTTTTTGATATTTAACATTAATACTTCAGTACAACAATCTAACATAAACCCATTTAAAAAATAAACAACATTCAATACAGTTTTTTTGATATTTAACATTAATACACGTAGTGGCATTTTTTTAATGGATGTGGTAATGTTTATTCAAAAGGTCTTTCAAATACATATGACTTGGATCAGTTTAAGAAGCTTTCTTATACCCAAAATAATTATTATCACGCGAAGCATAGCGCGGTTACATACCACGTTACGTGTATTGTCCTGTCGACCTGAAAAAGCTGCCGTTCTGGAAAAGCTGTCTTCTAGAAAAGCATTATTGTACCGTAAAGAATTATTAGCACGTGAAGCATAGCGTGGTTACATACCACGTTATGTGTATTGTCTTGTCGACCTGAAAAAGCTGCCATTCTGGAAAAGTTGTCTTCCTGAAAAGCATTATCGTACCATAAAGAATCGTTAGCACGCGAAGCATAGCGTGGTTACATACCACATCATGTGTATTGTCTTGTCGACCTGATAAAGTTGCCGTTCTGGAAAAACTGTCTTCTGGAAAAATTGTATTGTACCGTAAAGAATCATTAGCACACGAAGCATAGCGTGGTTACATACCACGTTGTGTGTTTTTTTTCTTGCCTATAAATGACTAGCGCATTTTATTTATTTTCTATGCTTAGCCAAAACAAATAGAAAAACCTTCCATAATTTTTCATTTTTCTTGCATTAACAAATGTCTGGATGCAATGATGCACCAAGGTGGTATTGTGGCTAATGTGCGACTATGAAGGCATGTTGGTCCGATGGTCATGTTGGGCGCAAATACTGGATGTGTCTATACAGGTTTGGAGGCAATGACGGAAATCATTGTATGTTTGAGGAATGGTATGATGAACCCATTAACCAGGAATACTACAAACCAATTTTGCAGTATGTTTGGAATATGAGCGCTGAATACCAACGCCAGATCTCTGAAATACAACAAGAAATTGCGGCACTGCAGGAGAAACTAAAAGAGGCGGAAGAAGAAAAAAATAAAATGGAAGAGAAATTAAGTGGTTGGAGCAGAGAATAATGGGCGGTAGTGAGTAAACAAACACATGTATGTGTTGAGTGTGGTATTTTATGTTAAGTTGCTATGTTTGTATCGAATTTTATGTTAAGTGGTATTTTATGTTGAGTATGGTATTCCGTGTATGTATTTTCATTAGTCGTATCGAATTTAAATTATGTTAAGTTGCTATGTTTGTTTTGCCCCGTTTTACTATTAAAATAACAAAGAAATCGAGAAATAAAAATATAATGCGCATATAATGCTAAACCATAGATAAAGTTGCTATTATTTACTGATTGTCATATGTACATAAAATCAAAAAAAATAAATGTGTCCCACAACCTTTATGCTTTAAAGCAGTCGCTGGCCTCATGCGCATCCCATGCCGCCCGGCTACACTATTAGGATCATCCTCATCACGATGCCTCTTTATCGGAGGATGAGCTGCAACATGATCGTCAGTAAGTCTGGCAGGCTCGGTAGAAGGGGTCGTCGGTGCAGCAGTAACCTACAGAATAATGACATATTTTAGTATATGAAATATATAATAGTAATGTAGGGGTTGACTACATAAAATAATTAAAATGTCTTATCATGGTCACAACGAGCTCCTGAATATACATCCGTCTCAGGCATGTAAGTGTCGCACCTAGTGGCCTCGGCGGGGGGCGAGGATGATGGCTTAAAAAAATCTTTAGATATTTATGACTAATCAATGAGATAAACACAAAATATAAGTAATAGTAATACAAACTAACCAAATTTTGTGGAAGATCCTCAGCATCCCTCGGTGGTGAGCCATAACTAAGTCGGCGCCCACTATCCACATCTCGTACCAGACGAGCATCAACAACCGTTGATGCCTCTGGAGGGTCACCAAACAACGCATCTCAGTCATGTGAGGTAAAGGTCGTGACCGCGATCGACAATGGAGCTGATGGGGTCCCTTGCGAAGTCCCTAGAGTAAGCCCCAGGCTAAATGACGGGATATCACTAGGATCAGGGTGGTCACCCGGCTGATCGACTCCAACATCCTTAACGCCCGCTTACTGGGGACCACTTCCTCGCCGACCCCCACGACCTCGTGAGACACCCCTACCTCGTGGGACACTCCTACCTCGTGGCATACCCCTGCCACGTCGACCACGTTCAGGCTGCACTGTTGGCCCACGATGGTACTGCTCTGGCACCATATAATCAGCCTCGTGTCCTAAGCACTCATCATCCGGGCTCGCTGCAATGTCCGAGCAGCCAAATCTGTAACCTGCCGGCTATAGTCGTGCAAAGCGGCCGCTCCCTCGCCGGTATATTGCTGCATCTGCAGTCCCAACTGGTGGAGCATATGTAGTCTAATAACTCGCACAACATGTAAAATATTAATTGCGAAATGGTAATGTTAACGTTATAACTAAGTATACCAAATAACATACCAGCGCCTCATGCCTCCCGGCGTATGGAACGAATCGACCGCCAGCGCGATGAACGGGATTCACGACGATAAGTCGGGTAATGCTGCGGTACAAGCCCATATACACATGCTTACCATCCATAAGATCAAGTGGAGGGGTGGCGGAATCAGGTCATGTCGCTGGTCCCAAGTCTCGATCTGCTCCTCTAGCCATGCCTCATATGCCTGGTCAACCCTCGAACGATCATCCCGCTGGTAATGTGTCCTAACCCAAGCGGGCGGTGAAGGTACAAGCTGCGGTCGACCAAACTGGCGAAGGACTAGCTCGGTGGCATGATGCTCGACAATATCGAGACACATCAATGGGACGGAAGAGGTCCAGATAAGCCGTCCGATCGAGCAATAATCAGTAAAACCGGCAATTAGCTCGTCGCTGTATGGCCTCCAAATGAACTATTACGTAAAAACAGGAACCGTGAGTGTACGCAACACATATAAATCCAGGCCAAGTAAACTTAAGTATAGATTTAGCTGCGCGTCCTCCAGCAAATCCAACAAATCTCTGCAATAGGGGAGATTATGTCGAGCCTCGTACTCACGTCCGTATCCCCGCCTATTGTGATGACCCGGCCAGTCGTCACGTGAGTTACCGCCCCCGTTTCACCCATATTATGTCCCTCCATGATTTAATATCAGTATTTGAGTTGATCGGGTAGAATTGGATTGGTTCTAGTTGGAAATATGGCACTTAGCCTTTTTAAAGGAAGCTTGCTTTGGAAAAGAACGATCTCTTGGTATTTCTTTCAAAAGTTATGCATTCAACTTTATATTTTTTCGATTTAGGGTTTTTCCTTTTTGAGTTATTCAGATGTTTCTTCTACTGTGTTCTTTATATGTTTCTCTACTGTGTTCTTTATATGTTTCTCTATTGTGTTCTTTATATGTTTCTTTTTGAGTTCTCTATATATTTTTCTACTGTGTTCTTTATATGTTCCTCTACTGTGTTCTAGTTAAGTTTCTTCTAATATGCTTCTTAATATTCTTCTCCTACTGTTCATATTAGTTTCTTACATTAGGTTTCTTATCAGTTCTTCTACTATGCTTCTTTGAGTCCCTCTACTGTGTTTTCACATGTTGTTCTTTTATTATGCTTCTCATGAGTTCCTTTCTGAGACCTTTGGACCTGTTTCGACTAGTATCTTTTCTTTGATTACTTGTCCTCTCATCTCTGCACTCGATTGATGGTAAAACCCTAGAATTTGGGGGTTCATCCGAGTTTGAGAACATTGGCTGTGTGATATGCTGTTTCTTCATCTTTGGAATTGTCTGATTTTAGAAACCTTAACTATTTCGAGTTTCTGAATTTGTTTCATCTGTTGCTCAACCTTGAAATTCTTGTTTCAACCTCTGTTTCTTTAAGCAATTCTAATTTTCTACTAAACTCTTCTAAGGTCCTTATACTGGACCCTTTGTATGCTATTTGATACTATCTCTTCTACATTGCTGACCTATGTGACTACCTACTTATTTTGCAATGGCATGACGTTTTTCTTTGCCCTAAATTCAGCTTAGCTTGTTTGTATGCTCTTTATATGTGCTGAACTTCCCTCTAAAATGGCTTTCAATTTTGATTAATTTCAGACTTCCTTCTGTATAGGTTTGATTGATTTCTTTCCTTGTTTGTTGATTTCCCTGTGACTCGATTTAAGTTAAAAACTTTCCTCAGCTTTTCTGACTTGGTTCATTCATGGACCAGTGATTACAAAATCTCTGATCCTTGATTTACTGTCTACTAATTGATTTTTCTTACCTTATTTATGTAACCGTGTATTTCAAAGTTCTGCCCTTAAGTAATTTCTTATGTATTTACCCCTAATTGCCTACTTGGCACAAGATGCTTGTTTGATCTCTTTCCTTAAATAATTTTCTTGCTCAGTCCGAATTCCTTAATTAAAGGAAGTCTTGTACTGATT
>NC_031989.1:64776513-64777110 GCF_001879085.1 Nicotiana attenuata
AGCTTGCTTATTGGTTAGCGGATTGGTGGTTATGTACTATGTTAGTTCTGATTTGATGCATGCTGGTGAATCAGCTCTGGTCGTGGAGATTGTGCCGGGAATGGCACGAGTGAAGGGAAAATTTTGACAAAGATGTCATGAGCTCGGATTAGCAGGAAAGAAGTTTCGATTGTTAAGTTAAATTGGTATTGTCTTCAGCGTCACCTAAGATCGGTGTTTTGTAAAAAGGGCTTTGCGTCCTGGCTAATGATTCTTGATCGCTCTTCAGCGTTAGTGCGACCTGTGGTTTGGAGGTACGCCCCAAATATTGTTGCGGTAGGTTGTGGGAGTGTGTCCCACTGGAAGATTATATAAGTGTGGCATGTAGTCACTTGACTGATTAAAGATGTAAACCAAGTATCAAGGTTGTGATGGTGTCGTTAAATTGAGGAATTCATGTCTGGAGGGCACTTGGCATATTGGGTTGTGAACTGGGAAGGATTACCCCGATTGTGATGGTTGTTCTTGTGTGTTATGTGAAAAAGGGAGTTATTATGGACCCTTGAAAGGTTGTCAAACTGGTTCATTGTGAGCAGAATCGGCTTGAAGTCGGTGGAT
>NC_031989.1:64781680-64784329 GCF_001879085.1 Nicotiana attenuata
GTTGGATTTTGGCGAATTCCGGATGGTAGGTGAGATTTTGATTCGAGGGCCGGAATGGAATTCCGAGAGTTGCAGTAGCTCCGTTAGGTGATTTTGGATATGCGTGCAAAGTTTCAGATCATTCGGAGGTGTTAACGTCGGGTTTTAGATCAAATGCAAGTTTCGGAAGTTTTAGTTTAACTTAGGCTTGAATCCGTGGTAATTCGATGATTTTGGTGTTTATGATAGTGTTTTTATGTTACGAGCAAGTTTGAATGAAGTAATAGAACATATCTGTGCATTTGGTTGAGGTCCCGAGGGCCTCGGGGTGAATTCGGGTGGTTAAACGAGAGTTTTGAGGTATAATTGCAGGTCAGATTTTGCTGTCATCTGGTGTTTCCGCTTCTGCGGAAATGGACCGCAGAAGCGGTACCGCGGAAGCGGGTACGTGGTCACAGAAGCGGTCGTGGCCGGCTAGGGAAATTCCGCAGATGCGGAATGTGGCTCGCACCAGCGGGTCCGCATAAGCGGACAAGGTGCCGCAGAAGCGGTTTTTGAAGGAACCGCAGAAGCGGACTTCACGTCGCATAAGCGAAGTCCGGGCTTCTAAGTGAAAACCGCTTAAGCGGAAATGTGGCTGCAGAAGCGGTCCCGCATAAGCGAAAGCGGGACCGCAGAAGCGAAAATCGCTGGGCGACAGAAGGGTTTTAAAATAATATTTCATCTGCGACCCTTTCATATTTTTCCTCCATTGTTGACGTTCTTAAGAGCTTTGAACAAGGAAATTCGAGGGTTTTGACTGAGAATCACTTGGAGGTAAGTTCCTTGGCCTAAATATTCGAATTTATGGTAGAAATTACATGTAAATTGTAGAAAATTCATCAAAAACGGGTCAGGCTAGGGCTTGGAAAGCTGTGATGTAAAAATGGAATTTGGAGGGTCAAACGAGCTCCGATTTTGGTAAACTTTATATGCACGGACTCGTGGCGAGACGAGGAATCTGTTGGTGTGATTTTCGGAATTTTTCGAGAAGTGGGCCCGGGGTTCGGGTTTTACCAACTTCGTGAATTTTAGTACTTTTCGAGTATTTTTTATTGGGTTATATTTCTTTAACCCATAATTATGTATTCGTTGTGATTTTGACTAGATTCGATGCGCGAGGAGGTCGATACGAAAGGAAAAGGCATTGCGGACCATTCTACGGCCGGTTAGAGGTGAGTAGTTGGTGTATATGATGGCCTGAGGGTTTGGAACCCCGGCTTATCACATTGTGACGCTATTGTAGGGCGTGACTCGCACCCCATGGCAGGTGCGGGATTGGTTATGACTGGGGATCGAGACTTAATCCATCTCGAACAAGAATGTTTCTATACTGGCGACTGATACGTACCCTGTATTGAATATATCTGGGCTTATTGCCGTGTTTGGGGCCTTGTGCCGATCTGTAGCATCCTTAGAGGATGATTGTCATTGTGATAGCATGCTTTGTATAATCATTGATCTCAGTCCTGTGTTTAATCACTGTTATGAAACGCTAAGTCACTTTTCCTGAAGTTAAATATCTAAAGTATATTCTTCTTAATAAATTGGAAATTGGGAAATTAATTGAATCTGTTACGTGACTCATATGCATATTGTGGACTGAGTATGGATAGGGCTGCACGCCGCAGCGAATCGTATGATTATATTGCGCTTGGGCTGAAGGAGCCCCTCTGGAGTCTGTACACACACCCAGTGAGCGCCGTCGACGTTAAATGGATCGGGCTACGCGCCGTAGCGGTCATGTGCATTGCATTGCATCTTTACATTATACTTGACTGATATATTTTGAGTTGTTTTGCTGTTAGTTCGTAGTTAGGTGTTGGACTGTTAGTTTTAGCTTTACTTTGTGGCATTTCGTGGATTTCTTATCTTCAGACATTTTATATGCTTATTACTCACTGAGTCGGTAGTACTCACCCCTACTCCCTGCACCTTGTGTGCAGATTCAGGTACACCGGAGGCTTAGCTGACCAGTCTTTGTTTCCCAGAGCTTATCAGAGTTGTTGAGGTAGCTGCTTGCCGTTCGCAGGACCTGACTACTCTTCCTATTTCAGTTTTATTTATATATATATATTTCCAGACTTGAGCATTTTTGTTCAGATATTGTTATTCAGATTGTTTTAGAGGCTCTAGACTCGTGACCCCAGGTCTTTGGGAGCGTTTTATCAGACTTCGTATTTTTCTCAGTATTATTCTATTATAAATATTGGATTATTATTCTAAAACTATTATAATCTCTTTAGATTGTCGGTTTGAGGTTTACGGTTAATTTGGGAACGATTGTGGTCTGGCTTGTCTAGCAATGTTGTTGGGCGCCATCACGATCGGGTTTGGGGTCGTGACAAGTTGGTATCAGAGCCTAGGTTACTCGGCCTCGCGAGTCATGAGCCGGTTTAGTAGAGTCTCGCGGATCGGTACGTAGACGTCCGTATCTATCCTCGGGAGGCTACAGAACCTTTAGGAAGCACTTCACTTTCTTGAAATTCAAATCGTGCGGCTTGTATTATGAAAAACTAAATTCCGTATTCTATTCTCTCGCAGATGGCGAGAACCCGCGCTAACGGCGTAGCGGACGACCACCAGTGCCACCTAGAGGCCGTGGTCGCGGTAGAGGCAGGGCAGCAGGGA
>NC_031989.1:64788957-64824842 GCF_001879085.1 Nicotiana attenuata
TAAAAGTGATCCAGGAGAGACTTCGTACAGCTCAGTCGCGTCAGAAGAGCTATGCGGACCGGAAGGTTCGAGATGTATCTTATGCGGTGGGCGAGAAGGTCTTGTTGAAGGTTTCGCCTATGAAAGGCGTTATGAGGTTTGGAAAGAAAGGAAAGCTGAGTCCAAGGTTCATTGGACCTTTTGAGATACTTAGGAGGATTGGGGAGGTGGCCTATATGCTTGCTTTGCCACCTAGCTTGTCGGGAGTTCATCCGGTGTTCCACGTTTCTATGCTCTGGAAGTATGTTGGGGACTCGTCTCATGTATTAGACTTTAGCACGATCCAGTTGGATGAGGACTTGACCTACGATGTGGAGCCGGTGGCTATTTTGGGTCGTCAGGTTCGAAAGTTGAGATCTAAGGACATAGCTTCGGTAAAGGTACAGTGGAGAGGTCGGCCCGTGGAGGAAGCCACTTGGGAGACCGAGCAGGAGATGCGGAGCAGATATCCTCACTTGTTTGAGACTCCAGGTATGTTTCTTGACCCGCTCGAGGACGAGTGTTTGTTTAAGTTGGGGAGGATGTAACGACCCGACCCGTCGTTACGGGAGTTACCGCCCCGTTTTCCCCGTTTTATGCTTCTATATGTTTCATTATACGTGCTTGGAGAATTTGAAGTAATTTGGATAGAGTTTGGTTAGAAATGAGACAATAAGTCTCTTTATGATAAGGTTAGTTTGGAAAAGTCAATCGAATGTTGACTTATGAGTTAGAAGGCTCGGAATGGATTTCCGATGATTCGACCAGTCTCGGGAGATGATTTGTGACTTAGGAGCGCAATCGGAACTGAATTTGGAGGTCCGGTGTGGAATTAGGCTTGAATTGGCTAAGGTTGAATTTTGGCAAATTCCGGATGGTAGGTGAGATTTTGATCCGAGGGTCGGAATGGAATTCCGAGAGTTGCAGTAGCTCCGTTAGGTGATTTTGGATATGCGTGCAAAGTTTCAGATCATTCGGAGGTGTTTAGGTCGGGTTTTAGATCAAATGCAAGTTTCGGAAGTTTTAGTTTAACTTAGGATTGAATCCGTGGTAATTCGATGATTTTGGTGTTTATGATAGTGTTTTTATGTTACGAGCAAGTTCGAATGAAGTAATAGAACATATCTGTGCATTTGGTTGAGGTCCCGAGGGCCTCGGGGTGAATTAGGGTGGTTAAACAAGAGTTTTGAGGTGTAATTGCAGGTCAGATTTTTCTGTCATCTGGTGTTTCCGCTTCTGCGGAAATGGACCGCAGAAGGGTACCGCAGAAGCGGGTACGTGGTCGCAGAAGCGGTCGTGGCCGGCTAGGGAAATTCCGCAGATGCGGAAGGTGGCTCGCACCAGCGGGTCCGCATAAGCGGACAAGGTGCCGCAGAAGAGGGTTTGAAGGAACCGCAGTGGAGGTAAGTTCCTTGGCCTAAATATTCGAATTTATGGTAGAAATTACATGTAAATTGTAGAAAATTCATCAAAAACGGGTCAGCTAGGGCTTGGAAAGCTGTGATGTAAAAATAGAATTTGGAGGGTCAAACGAGCTCCGATTTTGGTAAACTTTATATGCACGGACTCGTGGCGAGACGAGGAATCCGTTGGTGTGATTTTTGGAATTTTTCGAGAAGTGGGCCCGGGGTTCGGGTTTTACCAACTTCGTGAATTTTAGTACTTTTGGAGTATTTTTGATTGGGTTATGTTTCTTTAACCCATATTTATGTATTCGTTGTGATTTTGACTAGATTCGACGCGCAAGGAGGTCGATAAGAAAGGAAAAGGCATTGCGGACCATTCTACGGCCGGTTAGAGGTGAGTAGTTGGTGTATATAATGGCCTGAGGGTTTGAAACCCCGGCTTATCACATTGTGACGCTATTGTAGGGCGTGACTCGCACCCCATGGCAGGTGCGGGATTGGTTATGAATGGGGATCGAGACTTAATCCATCCCGAACAAGAATGTTTCTATACTGGCGACTGATACGCACCCTGTATTGAATATATCTGGGCTTATTGCCGTGTTTGGGGCTTTGTGCCGATCTGTAGCATCCTTAGAGGATGATTGTCATTGTGATAGCATGCTTTGTATAATCATTGATCTCAGTCCTGTGTTTAATCACTGTTATGAAACGCTAAGTCGCTTTTCCTGAAGTTAAATATCTAAAGTATATTCTTCTTAATAAATTGGAAATTGGGAAATTAATTGAATCTGTTACGTGACTCATATGCATATTGTGGACTGAGTATGGATCGGGCTGCACGCCGCAGCGAATCGTATGATTATATTGCGCTTGGGCTGATGGAGCCCCTCCGGAGTCTGTACACACCCCCAGTGAGCGCCGTCGACGTTAAATGGATCGGGCTACGCGCCGTAGCGGTCATGTGCATTGCATTGCATCTTTACATTGTACTTGACTAATATATTTTGAGTTGTTTTGCTGTTAGTTCGTAGTTAGGTGTTGGACTGTTAGTTTTAGCTTTACTTTGTGGCATTTCGTGGATTTCTTATATTCAGACATTTTATATGCTTATTACTCACTGAGTCGGTAGTACTCGCCCCTACTCCCTGCACCTTGTGTGCAGATTCAAGTACACCGGAGGCTTAACTGAGCAGTCTTTGTTTCCAAGAGCTTATCAGAGTTGTTGAGGTAGCTGCTTGCCGTTCGCAGGACCTGACTACTCTTCCTATTTCAATTTTATTTATATATATATTTCCAGACTTGAGCATTTTCGTTCAGATATTGTTTTTCAGATTGTTTTAGAGGCTCTAGACTCGTGACCCCAGGTCTTTGGGAGCGTTTTATCAGACTTCGTATTTTTCTCAGTATTATTCTATTATAAATATTGGATTATTATTCTAAAACTATTATAATCTCTTTAGATTGTCGGTTTGAGGTTTACGGTTAATTTGGGAACGATTGTGGTCTGGCTTGCCTAGCAATGTTGTTGGGCGCCATCACGACCGGGTTTGGGGTCGTGACAAACAATGACTGCAAGTGACTTATCTCTAGTTTTCACATGAATTCTTACTCAACAATCACCCAAAAACGAAATTGAAGATTAGGGTATAGAACCTTACCTCTTTGATGAAGAACTTGAGGGATTTCTTGTTGGATTTCAAGGATTGGACAATATTTTTTTGATGAACAAGGCACTTGAGCTTCTTCCTCTCTCTAGAATTGCTCTTCCCTCTCTCTAAAAGCTCCAGAAAACCCCAAAATAACAAACCCCAAACGAGTTAAATGAAATGGGGTTCGGGTCTTAAAAACCCATTTTTTGTACTGCCACGCCGCATGGGGCACCGCATGCGGCGCCGCGGTAGTGTAAAATTCTGTGCTGCTTTTGGTAATTTGGTCATAACTTCTTGTAGGAGTGTCCGAATGACAAACGGTTTGAAGTGATAGAAACTAGATTCGAAAATCTTTCATTTGATGGGGTGTTCATCACATAAATCCTTATATTTATTCAGATATTCTTGTCCAAAGTTTGGTCTTGTGCTGCTCATTCGAAACTTTCGTCTAAAATGAAACTTTTCAACTTGGCTTGGACTTAGGCCTCTCTTTAGACCCCAAATCACTTATAATATGCCCCGTACACTTATTATCATATCCAATTGATATCCATCATATTAATAGTCCTCGTCCGCGGACAAAATAATATAATTAGCGCACATCAATTTTCTTAATAGCACTTCAAAAAATTTCCGGGGCGTTACATTCTCCCCCACTTAGGATCATTCGTCCTGGAATGAGAAGTAGAGTCCGCTCCCAAACACATAACATCATTTAAACTTGTTCCAATCATCAAAACACCTCAAACAACATCAAAACCATCAATTCACATCGAATTCAAACCTAAGTTCTTCTAAAATTTCCGAAACACGCATTTGATCAAAAACCCAACCAAATCACCTCCGAATGACCTGAAATTTTACACACACATCCCAAATCACATAACGAAGCCACAGCAACTTTCGAAATTCCATTCCGACCCTCGGATCAAAATTCACCTATCAACCAGAATTTCGCCAAAATACTAACTTCGCCAATTTAAGCCAAATTCTACACCGGACCTCCAAAACCAATTCTGATCACGCTCCTAAGTCATAAATCACCTAACGAAGCTAACCAAATCATAAAAACTCCGATCCAAGCTCATATACAAATAAGTCAACTCTTGGTCAAACCTTTCAAATTCAAAGCTTTCAACTGAAACTGTTCTTTCGAATTTATTCCAAATTTTCCTGAAAACCAAAACCAACGATCTACATTTGTCATAATACATAACACAGGGCAAGTCATGCCCGAGAACTGGCGATCAAAGTGCAAAAGCTCAAAACGACAGGCTGGGTCGTTACATCCTCCCCCCACTTAAACACACGTTCGTCCTCGAATGTACCCAGAGTTGTTCTAAAAGCCAACCAATCGCTGAATAACCTTACCATGCATATACCCGGGGGTGATCCCACGTCACCCTATTTCATATAGGTCCGATAACACATTTTAACTAAAATCACACAATCCAGTCTAGCCCATAAGTCACAGAACCACATTTCACTATCATCACGAGATCAGAGAACCTCACATCTATATTCAGAATAAGTCCGAACCAGCTGTAATAACCCATACTTGCAACCTCAGGTGCAATTATATGATATACCACATAACTCAAACACTCGAAACGATAACTTCTATTCACAGCAGCTGCACACAACACCCGAATATCGGTAGAAAACCTCTTATCAACTAAGGTCTTATTTCAATACTTCTATACACTGCCGACGATAAATGAAACACGTAATAAACCGTAACCATTTCTCAGGTCAACCATTCATGAAGCCACTCCCCTTTTGACTAATACCACAGCAGACTTCCGAGCCGAACCTCAATATTATCCTTCCAACATGCTAAAATCAAATCTGTTCGTATTCATTAATGACCCCAACGATCACCTCGAATCCAATACACCACTCTGGTGACATGACACATCAATACAGGCCTAAGCCACAACTTGCATAATTCGCGCACTCAATAAGAAACGGTCTGAACATACTCAACTCATGAAAGTGACCCAAACAAAAGAGTTGTACTCAAGCTCCTCAGTACCATCACAACACAAAGCTGAGACCGCGTCTCGCATCATAGAAATAGAACACATGAATCTACCCCGAAAGGTCATATCTCCACGTAGCCTCGCTACAATGCGTGATCCTATCCAAACACTGTTACACATGAAACACCTCAAGTCACTATGCTCAAAATCGATAGCCACGTACAATTTGATGTCCGGAACCAAAGCAAATCATTACACCCACAGTGAAACAAATAACATACGCCACGCAACCCGATAGGACATAACCGATACGCCGTTCACTGAGCAATGCTCAATTACTCTTCCCGCTTGAATTCCACTAAGAGACCCCAATTGAACCGCACCATATGTGCCTATAACCAACAAATCATAACATCTCGCGACACAGAAAGGTAACTCATAGATCTCCCCAGATCTCTGATAATCTCAACAACGGTCGAATCAATACCTCCCTCAACAATGCCATTCGGAGCCAACCAAGCCGACTCAAGATAGAACACTCACCCATATTGGCCTGCCAACGAACTCCTTATCAAGGAAACCTGAAGCTGCTCCTTCCACCTTTATAACTCTGCCGGTGCCATACGATACGATGCAAGGCAACAAATCAATACCGAAATCAACAACCTTGCCCGGCGACATGCCCAGCCGCATGAAACACATCCGAGAAGTCCCTCACCGGAACTGAATAAATATGAGGAGCCGTAGCACTGACACTCATCACAAGAGCCCAAAATAAGAAAGACAATTCCTTCCCAGCCGTCCACTGGGTCTTTGGAATATAAGACTCTCCCTAATAGGACATAATCTGTCGAACATCGCCACTCAATCCGTGGCATTTTCCGGCATAGCCAAAAGCGCCGCCTTATCGCAATAGTCCAGAATAACACAACACGGAAACGACCAGTTTGAACCCAATATCACATCCAAGATCTAATATCCCAAGCAGCAAAAGGTCCGCTCCGGTCTCCAAACACCGATAGCCTCTAAACAGTGCAGATGCACACGATCTACGACCACAACATAGCCTGGGTATGAGAATTTCCGGTCTCCAATTCCATGTAGCACACAAGTCACCATACCTGATCCCAAATTCCGCCGTCCGAATACATATCGCACCTCGGGTACCCAGTCATTCCACGAAAGATATTCTAAAATTCCCATGTGCCATATAAGCAACTCGAATATCAGCAGTCGATCCATCCTGAAAGTGCCGCAATACTACTAAAGTGCCATCAACTTAATCACATTGCCCTTTTTCTGAAGCCTATACTCCCGTCAAATCGCGCCCAAATAACAATACCATTTCCTTAATCATCTGAGACTACCCGCTGCCTAAGAGTGTTATGAACTTCCCTTCAGAACTGAACTGAAACCTCATACACACAAATCTCGATCCTCCACAACATACCGCATATACCATACCATCCAAGGATAACAGGAAAACTTTTATCTCCCTTCCGAGCCTCAGACATCTACGTACTCAACTAGTCAAGAACTTCCATTGATCCTATCTATATGAAAAATCATTACACATCCCATGCCTCTCATATTCGTAGAAAATGCACCTCTCCAATCACGGTAGAAATCGACAAGAACTCTCCCAATTCCGTTTGCACAATTTAAACTGCCAGTACTGAATCCTTCTAGACCAAGCTAAGCAAGACATCAAAACCCATGAGCATTGCTGCAAAATACCTGCAAGAACCCATTACCTCGAACACATACAAAGAATTGATCATATCCTTACCATACCGATTCGGTCTACTATCAAGCTACTCCATCTATCTAAATTTCCTTCTGATTCATTTTCAACTTGATGCTCCCTCTTGCTGTAGTACCACAATTTCTCAACTCAGGTTTACCTCACGAGACCCAAGCATAACTCCACATTGTCTAAGACCCATAAGCCGCTGAATACTCTCTTAAATATTCCCAAAAACATCACGCCCCGAATACTTTAGTTTGAAGAACTTCCTGCGAATCCGAATTCCGTTACCTTTACTTTCCTGATACTGATACGTAGAACCCCATAATTAACATAGAAATACCACAAATCTGAACCTCTTCCAATGAAAGCAACAGCTTCTAACCACATATGCAACTTTAAAGCACTCAATTGATGTATACAGACTCTTGAACACATTAGAACTATTCTCGTAAGTCATTCACTCTTATTCAAACTGCAACTTACTGACCTAACGAACAGAACCACCCGTGCCTCATTGGCACTCCGATACCGCAAAATAAAGTCCTCATCCTAATACAACCAAGCAACTTCCTACTCTATGCGCCGAGCATCCTTTACCAACAACACTCTAGACATTCCGTGATTCTCATACTCTATGAAGCATAATATAACCTTTGTCCAACTTTTCCTTTACTCTAGCCATAGCTATCGCTCGCACGCCCCAAACTGGAACTAACATAGCACCTAACCGTGCAATCAACCGCTCACAGCAGACTCCCCCACTTGGCTCGAAGCCATAGATCAAGATACACTCAATAACTCATAATACTTTTTTTCTTACTTTATTGATGCCACAATACCATAGTGAGATTAAACTCAAATCATTTATAAGTTTGTGAAAACACAGATCATCTGGTACTGTAAATCTTCTACAAATCTCGCATCCATCCCCACAACAGTTAAGCCCACTCTCTTAAGCGACCCGAAATTTCAAATTTCAACACGTACCCTTCAATTACACATGAGATCTTCTAACATACACATAAGGATCACACCACTTCAGAACATTCCGCAGGAGATAACCCACGCGCGTCGCCTTAATATAACATTTTCGTATACCTTCCACCATCATACACATTACACAGCCAATTAGTCTTCCTGAGCCTGAACTCATACCACAACATGAAATTTACTTCACTCCCAACTAAGAGATACGAAAAGATTCTTCACGCGCCCATAACTCGGAGCTACACATCCAATCACAATGGAAATCATACACTTAATAGTTCATCTAACATCCCGCAGACCTTCCTCGTCACTTCCAAGTTACATAGATACATCTCGCAGTACTAACATACTCATCACATGGCTATCCAGTCGTCACTCTCACTAAGAGGGACAATACCGAACGTATAATTTCAAAACACTTGCTCACACAATCAGCCCATCGGTGCTCAAGCCATAGGCATAGACCCGGCCTCAAGTCATGCAGACTAGCCCAACATCAAACTCACAGAGCCTCGATCAGGGAAATCACAAGCCATTAAGGCACATCTGATACTGAGTGCTCATGCGCACATACGAACGCGTGGAAGGAATTTCAAGAGTTACTTTTCAAGCTGAATTAAGGACGCACGATGAGATTACAAGAAGGTGAAGTTTTCCTAAAGGTTCTGCAGCCTCCCGAGGATAAGTACAGACGTCTCCGTACCGAAACACGAGACTCTACTAAACCGGCTCATGACTCGCGAGACCAAGTAACCTAGGCACTGATACAACCTTATCACGACCCTAACCCCGGTCGTGATGGCGCCCAACACACTGCTAGGCAAGCCCGACCAATTTAATAACCTTAACCATTTTTATCCAGCTCATAAATTAATTAACACAGATAAATTACTAAGTCATAATATTGAAATTCTGAAATGGAGTTAAAACATGCGGAAATCCCAAATATCAATACTACTACACAGCCCGAAGAATCCGGTGTCACATGTCTGAGCCTCTAATACATGGGTATCAACCTACTACATATCGTTCTCTAGAAAATACGGAAATAAAGCAATAAGATAGAAGGAAGATCAGGACTGCAGACGTCAAATGCAGCTACCTTGATATTCCCGGATAAGCTACTAGGCAGAGAAATCCTCACACAGCCTTAGATATGCCTGGATCTGCACGCAAGGTGCAGGGAGTAATGTGAGTACTCCGACCCAGTGAGTAATAAACATAAATAAAGGCTGAGAATAAGAAATCCTGAGTAGGGACAAAGTAATTCTATAAATACAGCAACTTACCAAGTAGTCTAAAATTACTAAATCAATGAAAACAATTATGGAAATACCACAACAGGTAAATAAGTAAATGACAATCAAATATGCAATGCAACACATAAACCGGTACTCTCCAGTACCCGCTGCGGCGTGCAGCCCGCTCCAGTTATTTATCGTCGACGGCGCTCACTGGGGGTGTGCAGACACCGGGAGGGGCCCCTTACGGCCCAAGCGCAATAATAAGCCATCTTGTGGCATCAACTAGGCCCTCGGCCTCATATCAATATCAATATCATACCGCTGTGGCGTGCAGCCCGATCCCATGCTCAGTCCAAAATCACATAAGCCCCTCGGGCACAATCATATAGAAATATTCAGCCCAAACTTCATTAAAAATATTAATTAAGTTTCAAGTTTAAGAAAAAGTGGCTGAGTTTGCAAAACAGTATTAAATACCAAGACTGAGTTCAATGATATGTAAAAAAGGTAGGAAACCTGTCACGACCCCAACCCCGGTCGTGATGGCGTCCAACACACTGCTAGGCAAGCCCGACCAATTCAACAACCTTAACCCTTTTTATACAGTTGATGATTCAATTAACACAAATAATTACTAAGTACTAATGCTGAAACTCTGAAATATAATTAAAACATGCGGAAAACCCAAGTAGAAATACTACTACACAGCCCGAAGAATCCGGTGTCACAAGTCTGAGCCTCTAATACACGGGTGTCAACCTACTACATATTGCTCTAAAGAAATGCGGAAATAAAGCAAATAGGTTAGATGGGAAGATCAGGATTGCGGACGTCATGCAGCTATCTTGATGCTCCCAGATATGATGCTCGGCAGAGAAATCCTCACTCAGCCTCAGTGGGTGCACATAGATCTTCACACAAGGTGCAAGGAGTAATGTGAGTACTTCCAACCCAGAGAGTAATAGACATAAATAAGGAGAAATCCTGGATAGGCACAATGTAAGCTATAATTACAGCAGTTTAATCCAGATAATGTCAACTCAATAAACCAATGAAAACAATGATGCTGCAACAGATAAGTAAATGAATGACAATCAATTAAGACATGCAAAAAATAGTACGGTACTCTCTAGAACCCGCTGCGGCGTGCAACCCGCTCCATTTATTTATCGTCAACGGCGCTCACTGGGAGTCTATAGACTCCGGGAGGGCCCCTTACGGCCCAAGCGCAATATCAATCCATCTAGTGGCATCCATTAGGCCCTAAGCCTCATATCAATATCAATGTTATTCTGCTACGGCGCGCAGCCCGATCCCATACTCAGTCCAGAATCATATAAGCCCCTCGGGCACAATAATATAGAAATATTCAGCCCAAACTTCATTAGAAATATTATTTAAGTTTCAAGTTTTGAGAAAAAGTGGCTGAGTTTGCAAAAAGGTACTAAATACTAGGACTGAGTTCAATTGTCTGAAAATATGATAAGAAACCGGTAAAAACAATCCCTGAAGGATTCAATCAGTTGGCACGAGGCCAAATTATGACAATGAATCCATTTTTATAAGGATCTCACTAAGCTTCAATCAATTAGGTAGTAATTTTATTAAGCGGGACGGATCAAGTCACGATCCCCGACGGTGCTCCACCCCACGCCCGTTATCCGGCGTGCAAGTCACCTCAACATAGCACTACAATGTGCAAATTCGGGGTTTCAAACCCTCAACACACATTTACATCTATTACTAACCTCAAGCCGGCCAAAATCCTAGCTCGCTATGCCCTTGCCTCTCAAATCGACATCCTCGCGCGTCGAATCTGACCAAAACCACAACGAATACGTCACATTATGCTATAGCATCAATACCCAATCTAAAATAATCGAAAAACATCAATAATCCCGAAATTGACAAAATTCGAGCCCCGGACCCACTTCTCGAAACTCAGAAATTTTTACAGAAAAGTGTTCTTCATCTTCTCCCGATTCCGTACATATAAAGAACACCAAAATCGGAGTCAGTTTGACCCCTCAAATCGACCCCTAAAGGTCTCATAATCTCAGGCCCCAAAATTCTATTTTTCTACTATTTTTCATAAATTAAAGGATGGGATTATGGTCTATAATCACCCATAAACGAGTTTTAATAATCAAATCACTTACCTCTGTGATACCCACTGATTTTCTCTCTTAAAAATCGCCTCAGAAGCTTCTTCTCGTTCAAAAATTGGAAGAAAACTCGACCTGCTCATTATAGGTATACTGTTCACGCGTTTTACTACTCCCAATGGATTCCTTGTGAAATTCTAATGAATTTAGGCTTTTGAATCACTCAATTTGACCTTATAATGAAGGAGATATGTAGGCTTTAAAATTTGCAAATAGTGCAGGTTTTTAATACGCCGTCAGGGGCAATTTCGTCATTAACCTGAAAATCTGGGCAACCTTGGTAAAATGGCCATAAAATCCTCATACGATGTCCAAATTCGACGACTCTTTTTTGCTACAGGTCCGTAATTACGATACGGATCTAATACTTCATTCAAAACAGTAATCGGAGCTCATTTGTTCAATATGTTATCATTTATGCTTGAAGAAATGACGTCGAAGCATAAGAAAAACGAGTACAACGCAGCCCAAACCTATCCGAAACTCACCCGAGCTCCTCGGGACCGCATACGAACATACTAACACATCACATATGATCATTAAAACTTAGTTGCACTCTCAAAACACCAAAACTAACATCAAAACACCAAATTTACATCGGATTCAAGCCTAAGTTCTTCTAAAACTTCCGAAACACGCATTTGATCAAAAACCCAACCAAATCACCTCCGAATAACCTGAAATTTTGCACACACACCCCAAATCACCTAACGAAGCTACAGCAACTCTCGGAATTCCATTCCGACCCTCGGATCAAAATCTCACCTATCAAACGGAATTCGCCAAAATACTAACTTCGCCAATTCAAGCCTAATCCTACACCGGACCTCCAAAATTACTTCCGGTCACACTCCTAAGTCACAAATCATACCCCAAAACTAACCGAATCGTCGGAATCCACATCCGAGCCCTCTAACTCATAGGTCAACATCCGGTTGACTTTTCCAAAACAAGCCTTCCTTAAAGAGACTAAGTGTCTCATTTCCTTCCAAAAATCAACCCAATTCAACTCGTTCACACAAGACAGTGATAATGAAGCATAACGAAGCAGGAAATGGGGGAAACGGAGCGATTCTCATGAGACGACGGGTCGGGTCGTCACATCCTCCCCAACCTAAACAAACACTCGCCCTTGAGCGTACCCAGAGTTGTCCTAGAAGCCAACCAATAGCTGAATGACCTTACCAAGCATATACCCGGGGTGATCCCACGTCACCCTATCTCGCATAGGTCCGATAACACAACATAGCTAAAATTTTACAATCCATCTAGTCCATAAACCATAGAACTACATTGCACTTTCCGAAATCATACACAAGATCAGAACCTCACGTCTATACTCAGAATAAGCCCAAACCAGCTGTAATAACCCATACCTGCAACCTCAGGTGCAATCATATGATATACTACATAACCCAAACACTCGAAACGATAACTTCTATTCACAGCAGTTGGCCAAAACACCCGAATACCGGTAGAAAACCTCTTATCAACTAAGGTCTTATTCCAACACTTTCATATACTGCCAACGATAAATGAAACACGCAATAAACCGTAACCATTTCTCAGATCAACCATTCATGAAGCCACTTCCCTTTTGACTAATACCACAGCATATTTCGAGCCGAACCTCGATATTATCCTTCCAACAAGCTGAAATCAAATCCGTTCATATTCATTAGTGACCCCAACGATCACCTCGAATCCAACACACCACTCTAGTGATATGACACCTCAATACAGGCCTAAGCCACAACTTGCATAATACGCGCACCAATAAGAAACGGTCTGAACATACTCAAATCATGAAAAATGACTCAAACGAAAGAGCTGTACCTCAAGCTCATCAGTACCATCACAACACAAGGCTGAGACCCCGTCTCACATCATAGAAATAGAACACCTGAATCTACCCCGAAAGGTCATATCTCCACGTGGCCTCGCTACAATGCGCGATCCTATCCAACGAACTCATTACCAAGAAAGCTTGAAGCTGCTCCTTCCACTACTATAACTCCTGCCGGAGCCGTACGATATGGTGCCCGGCACCAAATCAATATCGAAATCCATAACCTCATCCGGCGACATGCCCAGCCACAAGAAACGCATCCGAAAAGTCCCTTAACACCGGAACGGAACCAATGGTAGGAACCTCTGCACTGACATCCATTACGAAGGCCCAATTAAGAAAAGCAATCCTACCCAGCCGTCCACTGGGTCTTTGAAATATAAACCACTCTGCAAGAACATAATCCAATGCACCTCGCCACTGAACCCGTGGCATTTCCGGCATAGCCCGCAGCGCAATAGTTCAGCATCACCTAACACTAAGACAACCAGTCTGAATTTTAACATCACATCCAAAATCTAACATACCAGCAAATAAAGATCCACTCGAGCCTCCAAATCCCAATTGTCGCTAAACGGTGCCGAATACACACAATCCACAACCACGACATAGCCTGTACATGAGAACTCCCACTCTCCGACTCTATATAGCACACGAATCATCATACCTGATCCTAATTTTTACCGTCCGAACGCATACCACACCTTAAATACCCCATCACTCCACGATAGATACTTTAAAATTTCCTATGCCACCAAGTAAACCCGAATACCACCAGTTGATCCAACAAGAAAATGCCGCAATACTACCGAAGTATCATCAGTTTAATCACATTACCCTTTTTCTGAGACATATATTCTCGTCAAATCGCTTCCAATTAGCAGCACCATTTCCTTGATTATCTGAGGCTACCCGTTGCCTAAGAGTTTTATGAACTTCTTTTCAGAACTGAACTGAAACCTCGTACACGCAAATCTCGATCCTCCACAACATACCGCATATACCATACCATCCAAGGATAGCAGGAAAACTTTTATCTCCCTTCCGAGCCATAGACATCTACGCACTCAACTAGTCAAGAACTTCCATAGATCCCATCTAGAAGAAAAATCATTACACATTCCATTTTTCTCATATTCGTAGTAAATGCACCTCTTCAACCATGGTAGAAATCAACAAGAACTCTCTCAATTCCGTTTGCATAAATTAAACTGCCAGGACGAAATCCTTCTGACTCGACCAAGCTAAGCAAGCCATCAAAACCCAAGAGCATTGCTGCAAAATACTTGTAAAGGCTCATTACCTCGAACACATACGAAGAATTAATCATATCCTTACCATACCGATTCGGTCTACTATCAAGCTATTCCATCTATCTAATTTCCCTTCTGATTCAACATCAACTTGATATTCCCCCTTGTTGTAGCACCACAGTTCCTCAACCCAGGCTCACTACACGAGACCCAAGCACAAGACCACACTGTCTAAGACCCATAAGCCACTGAATCCTCTCTCAAATATTCCCAGAAACATCACATTCCAAAATACTTTACTCTGAAGAACTTCCTGCGAATCTAAATCCGTTACCTTTACTTTCCAGATACTGATACATAGAATCCCATAATTAACATAAAATACCACAAGTCTTGACCTTTTCCAATGAAAACACAGTCTCTAACCACATACACAACCTTAAGACACCTGATTGTTACATGTAGAATCTTGAACATATTAAAATCATTCTCGAGAGTCATTTACTTCTTATTCAAACTGCAATTCACCTGATCAAACGAACATAACCACCCGTGCCTCATCAGCACTCTAACACCGCAGGATATGACCTCATCCCAATACAAACAAACATCTTTTTGCTCCATGCACCGAGCATTCTTTACCAACAACAGCTTAAGACATCCTGTGATTCTCACACATTTACGAAGCACCATATAACCTTTGTTAAAATTTTGCTTCACTCGTGCCATCCTCGGCTCAATTTCCGCAACCAGAACTGATTCGCCAGCATGCCTCAAACCGGAACCAACATAGCACATAACCGTACAATTAGCTAATCAATAGCAAACTCCCCAACTTGGCTCGAAGCCACAGATCAAAACACTCCCAACAACTCATAACGCACATACTCCATTGCTGCCTTAATACCATAGTGAGATTAAACTCAATCCTTCATAAGCTTGTGGAAACACAAATCATCTAGAATTTTTTTTTAACTCTTCTGCAAATCTCGCATTCACTCACACAACAGTTAAACCCACTCTCTAGGTGATCCAATTTAGATGTCAACACATTTTCTTCACTTGTAAATGAGATCTTCTAATAGATAACATAAGGATCACACAACTTTAGAACACTCCGCAGGAGATGACCCACCTGCTTTGCCTCCAACTACCATTTCTGTATACCTTCCACCGTCCTAAGCTGTACGCAGTCGCTTAGTCTTCCTGAGTCTGAACTCATACCGCAACATAAATTTTTTACTTCACTCTCAACTGGAAACATGAAAAGATTCTTCACGTGCCCATAAGTCAGGCTATACCTCGAATCGCAATGGAATTCAAACACCTAATAGTTATTCTATCATCCAGTAGGCCTTCCTCATCACCTCCAGGTCACATAGATGCACCTTGCAGCACTAACATACTCACCACGTAGCTAACCAGCCGTCACTCCCACTAATAGGGGCAATGCCGAACATATAAGTTCGAAACACTTGCTCACACAATCAGCACCTCGGTGCTCAAGCCATAGGAAAAGATCAGGCCTCAAGTCCTCCAGACTGGCCCAACATAAACTCACAGAGATTAGATCTCGCCCCTCGATCGGAGAATCACAAGCCATCGAGGCACATCTGATACTGAGCGCTCATGCGCGCGTACGAACACGTGGAAGGAATTTCAAGAGTTTCTTTTCAAGCTGAATCAAGGACACACAATAAGAATTCAAGAATGTGAAGTTTTCCTAAAGGTTCTGCAGCCTCTCGAGGATAAGTACAGACGTCTCCGTACCGATCCACGAGACTCTACTAAACCGGCTCATGACTCGCGAGACCAAGTAACCTAGGCTCAGATACCAACTTGTCACGACCCCAACCCCGGTCGTGATGGCGCCAAACACACTGCTAGGCAAGCCCGACCAATTCAACAACCTTAACCCTTTTTATACAGTTCATGATTCAATTAACACAAATAATTACTAAGTCATAATACTGAAACTCTAAAATATAATTAAAACATGCAGAAAACCCAAGTAGAAATACTACTACACAACCCGAAGAATCCGGTGTCACAAGTCTGAGCCTCTAATACACGGGTGTCAACCTACTACATATTGCTCTAAAGAAATGCGGAAGTAAAGCAAATAGTTTAGATGGGTAGATCAGGACTGCGGACGTCATGCAGCTACCTTGATGCTCCCAGATATGATGCTCGGCAGAGAAATCCTCACTCAGCCTCAGTGGGTGGACATAGATATGCACACAAGGTGCAGGGAGTAATGTGAGTACTTCCAACTCAGAGAGTAATAAACATAAATAAGGGTTGAGAGTAAGAAATCCTGGATAGGCACAATGTAAGCTATAGTTACAGCAGTTTAATCCAGATAATGTCAACTCAATAAACCAATAAAAACAATGATGCTGCAACAGATAAGTAAATGAATGACAATCAATTAAGACATGCAACAAATAGTACGATACTCTCTAGAAACCGCTGCGGCGTGCAGCCCGCTCCATTTATTTATTGTCGACGACGCTCATTGGGAGTGTGCAGACTCCGGGAGGGGCCCCTTACGGCCCAAGCGCAATATCAAGCCATCTCGTGGCATCCATTAGGCCCTAAGCCTCATATCAATATCAATATAATACTGCTGCGGCACGCATCCCAATCCCATACTCAGTCCAGAATCATGTAAGCCCCTCGGGCACAATAATATATAAATATTCAGCCCAAACTTCATTATAAATTTTATTTAAGTTCCATGTTTGAGAAAAAGTGGTTGAGTTTGCAAAACAATATCAAATACTAGGACTGAGTTCAATTATATGTAAAAATTGTAAGAAACCAGTAAGTGCAATCCCTGAAGGATTCAATCAGTTGGCACGAGGCCAAATTATGACAATTAATCCATTTTTATAAGGATATCAACTAAACTTCAATCAATTAGGTAGTAATTTTATTAAGCGGGACGGACCAAGTCACAATCCCCGACGGTGCTCTACCCCACGCCCGTTATCCAGCATGCAAGTCACCTCACATAGCACTACGATGTGTAAATTCGGGGTTTCAAACCCTCAACACGGCATTTACATCTATTACTAACCTCAAGCCGGCCAAAATCCTAGATCGCTATGCCCTTGCCTCTCAAATCGACCTCCTCGCACGTCGAATCTGACCAAAACCACAACGAATACGTCACATTATGCTATAGGATCAATACCCAATCGAAAATAATCGAAAAACATCAATAATCCCGAAATTGACAAAACCCGAGCCCCGGGCCCACTTCTCGAAACTAAAATTTTTTTACATAAAAGTTTTCTTCATCTTCTCCCGATTCCGTACATATAAAGAACACCAAAATCGAAGTCCGTTTGACCCCTCAAATCGACCCCTAAAGGTCTCATAATCTCAGGCCCCAAAATCCTATTTTTCTACTGTTTTTCATGAATTAAAGGCTGGAATTATGGTCTATAATCACCCATAAACGAGTTTTAATAATCACATCACTTACCTCTGTGATACTCACTGATTTTCTCTCTTAAAAATCGCCTCAGAAGCTTCTTCCCGTTCAAAAATTGGAAGAAAACTCGACCTGTTCATTATAGGTATACTGTTCACGCGTTTTACTACTCCCAATGGATTCCTTGTGAAATTCTAATGAATTTAGGCTTTTGAATCACTCATTTGACCTTATAATGAAGGAGATATGTAGGTTTTAAGATTTGCAAATAGTGCAGGTTTTTAATACGCCATCAGGGGTAATTTCGTCATTAACCTAAAAATCTGGGCAACCTTGGTAAAATGGCCATAAAATCCTCATACGATGTCCAAACTCGATGATTCTTTTTTCTACGGGTCCGTAATTACGATAAGGATCTAATTCTTCATTCAAAACAGTAATTGGGGCTCATTTGTTCAATATGATATCATTTATGCTTGAAGAAACGACGTCGAAGCATAAGAAAAACGAGCACAACGCAGCCCAAACCTATTCGAAACTCACCCGAGCTCCTCGGGACCGCGTACGAACATACTAACACGTCACATATGATCATTCAAACTTAGTTGCACTCTCAAAACACCCAAACTAACATCAAAACACCAAATTTAAATCGGATTCAAGCCTAAGTTCTTCTAAAACTTCCGAAACACGCATTTGATCAAAAACCCAACCAAATCACCTCCGAATAACCTGAAATTTTGCACACACATCCCAAATCACCTTACGAAGCTACAACAACTTTCGGAATTCCATTCCGACCTCGGATAAAAATCGCACCTATCAACCGGAATTCGCCAAAATACTAACTTCGCCAATTCAAGCCTAATTCTACACCGGACCTCCAAAATCACTTCCGATCACACTCCTAAGTCACAAATCATCCCGCGAAGCTAACCGAATCGTCGGAATCCACATCCGAGCCCTATAACTCATAGGTCAACATCCGGTTGACTTTTCCAAAACAAGCCTTCCTTAAAGAGACTAAGTGTCTCATTTCCTTCCAAAAATCAACGCAATTCAACTCGTTCACACAAGACACTGATAACGAAGCATAACAAAGCAGGAAATGGGGGAAATGGAGCGATTCTCATGAGACGACGGGTCGTGTCGTCACAGTAAAGGTAATCTATTCAAAAATTGGCTTGCCTAGCTCACATTAGTAGGCGCCATCACGACTCCCGTGGGTGAAAAATCCGGGTCGTGACAACAATGTATACAATGTATCTAAAAGTCTTGGCAAATAATTTGAAGAATGACTAGTTAATGATAAGGGTAAAACAAAACAAAAAAGATTGTCTTTTTCTTGATTTAGTATAGTGTAAAATGTATTTTTAATATAGTGGACAAGTAAAAATAAACGCAAGGATTATATATGTACCGTCCCTAGTTTTCAGTTGCTAAAATACAAATTTATAGAGATTCCCCATTGAAATTTGAAAAGTATGTTCCTTACGGAGGTGGACCTATGTTATGAAGTGAGGGGGGTCACTGACACTTGGAAAGATAAGCAAAATCTTCATGAATACATGTATATGTTTTAAGGAAATACTAATATATTAGTAGTGATACCCCGTATACAAAGTAGATTTTGGTTGAAAGCAAAAGTGCACCCGACCTTCAAATCCTGGATCTGCCTCTGATTCCTTACAATACAGGCAGATCTCATATTTTTTATTTGGGGTTAGACAGTGTTTATTTGAATTTTTACATGTTATTTGATGTTCACTTAGTAGTTGGCCTTATTCTTTTCCAATGTCAGTTCATGGATGAAAACAAATCACTAATTCTGAAGATTGTTGAGAGCCAGAACTCTGGGAAACTAAGTGAATGTGCAGAGTAAGTTCAGCATATAATAAATTTAAAAGTATGGTGACATTGTTGAAACTTGATCATAGAATATAAATTGGTGAGAATTTTTGCTAACTCTTTTGGTATGGAGAATTCGGAAAAGTAAGTTCAGTATATAATAAGAATTCAGAAATCCTTTTACATTAGCAGGATATATATATATATATATATATATATATATATAATATATAATACTCGGGCAAAAAGTTTGAACATGGTTGAATTCATATCTCGACTACCGGCATTCAACTAAAACATCAATATGCATCAATTGACACTTAGAAAATTTCTGAAAAATCACAAAAATAACAGTAGCTTGAAAACAAAGGAACCAATTCAAAAACAAGAGAGTAACAGAGGAGGAATCAATTAATCAATCGACTATCAATCTAACAACAACTAGATATCACAAACGACTTAGTAAACACAGAAAAAGCTATACTTTCGCTAATACCAAAAGGCCGTAGTTGGATATCAAAAATCAAAAATCAAAAATCAAAATTGGAACCTGGTAAGAAAAAACTTATGCCGATTAAGAGAAGAAATTGAAGGAGACGAAGGCTTTCTGCAATAATTCTTGAAACCTACACGAAACAGAAGTTGAAGACGTTCAGTGCGAAGATTGAAGGAGAAGATTGACAGAGAAGACTGATAATAATTGAGTAGCATCAACCCAAAATTATATATAACTCGATCGAGAACGACCTCGGATGGCCGGAGACCGTGCAGGGCGGAGGTTTTTCAGCGATGCTGCGTAGGTTTTCCGTTGTTCTTCCTATCGTTCTAATTACAGACGTCGTTTTGTATCATTCTAATTACAGGGTTTGGTTTTTATTGTCTCAAAAAATTGGAGGGAAAGATTGTACGGAGGGAAACTTAAAATAATAAAAAATATAATTCAATTAGGGATTTTTAGTGGCAATTGTTTTTTATTGTCGTTAAAAATATATCTTTTACTGGCTAATGGTCATGTGCCGCTAATATTTTAGCTTAAATAATTCATTAGTGGCAATTACCTAATTGCCGCTAAATAATTGCCGCCAAAGACCTTTTTTGTGGTAGTCCAGGTATTCTACCTTGGACTGTCCAAAAGAGCACTTGGAAAGTTTAGCATATAGTTGTTCTTTTCTCAGTAACTCCAGTACCCTTTCAAGGTGTTGCTTGTGTTCAATTAATGAGGCACTATAGACTAATATATCATCAAAGAAAACCAAAACAAACTTTCTCAAAATAATCTCTAAACACATGGTTCATGTGCAGGGCGGNTAGTATATAATAAGTAATACTAAAATACCTTTACTATCAGCGGATATATATATATATATATATATATATATATATAAAAATAATACTCGGGCAAAAAGTTTGAACATGGTTGAATTCATATCTCGACTACCGGCATTCAATTAAAACATCAATATGCATCAACTGACACTTAGAAAATTTCTGAAAAATCACAAAAATAACAGTAGCTTGAAAACAAAGGAACCAATTCAAAAACAAGAGAGTAACAGAGGAGGAATCAATTCAATCAATCGACTATCAATCTAACAACAACCAGATATCACAAACGACTTAGTAAACACAGAAAAAGCTATACTTTCGCTAATCCCAAAAGGCTGTAGTTGGATATCAAAAATCAAAAATCAAAATTGGAACCTGGTAAGCAAAAACTTCTGCCGATTAAGAGCAGAAATTGAAGGAGACGAAGGCTTTCTGCAATAATTCTTGAAAACCTACACGAAACAGAAGTTGAAGACGTTCAGTGCGAAGATTGAAGGAGAAGATTGACAGAGAAGACTGATAATAATCGAGTAGCATCAACCCAAAATTATATATAACTCAATCGAGAACGACCTGGGATGGCCGGAGACCCTGCAGGGCGGAGGTTTTTCAGCGATGCTGCGCAGGTTTTCCGTCGTTCTTCCTATCGTTCTAATTACAGACGTCGTTCTGTATCATTCTAATTACAGGGTTTGGTTTTTCCTATTGTTTTTTTAATTGTAGGGTTTTCTAATTGGAGGGAATGTAATTTATTGTCTCAAAAAATTGGAGGGAAAGATTGTACGGAGGGAAAGTTAAAAAAATAAAAAATATAATTCAATTAGGGATTTTTAGTGGCAATTGTTTTTTATTGTCGTTAAAAATATATCTTTTACTGGCTAATGGTCATGTGCCGCTAATATTTTAGATTAAATAATTTATTAGTGGCAATTACCTAATTGCTGCTAAATAATTGCCGCCGAAGACCTTTTTTGTAGTAGTCCAGGTATTCTACCTTGGACTGTCCAAAAGAGCACTTGGAAAGTTTAGCATATAGTTGTTCTTTTCTCAGTAACTCCAGTACCCTTTCAAGGTGTTGCTTGTGTTCAATTAATGAGGCACTATAGACTAATATATCATCAAAGAAAACCAAAACAAACTTTCTCAAATAATCTCTAAACACATGGTTCATGAGGGATTGAAATGTAGCAGGGGCATTGGTTAAACCAAAGGGCATAACCTTAAACTCATAGTGCCCCAAATGTGTTCTAAAAGTTGTTTTATACACATCCTCCTCCCCCATTCTGATTTGATGATAACCAGCCCTCAAGTCAATTTTAGAGTAAATACAAGACCCATGTGATTCATCCATTAAGTCATAATGGGATGGGAAATTTGTCCTTAACAGTCATGTTGTTAAGGGCTTTATAGTCAATACAGAATCTCCAGCTCCCATCTTTCTTTTTGACTAGAAGTACTGTGATGAAAAAGGGGAATGACTAAGTTGTATTATTCCATTTGCTAGCATTTCATTGACTTGTTTCTCAATCTCATTCTTTTGAAAAAATTGTACCTGTAAGGCCTTATGCTGACTGGTGTTGTGTTTGGTTTCAGGGGAATGTAATGATCATGGTTCCTCTTGGGTGGAAGGCTGGTTGGCTCCTCAACAACATCAGGGAATTGCTTCAGAACCTGTTGTATCACTGCAGGTACCTGCTCCTGATCTTCTACTTCCTCTGCAGTCAAAGTAAATAGGTGAGCCCATATAGCTTGTCCCTTCTTCAATAAGTGTTTGACTCCATTGGCTACCCTTGAGTTCCACTCTTTTCCCCTTGTGAGTGACCTGAACCTTGTACTCTACAAAGTCTAGCAGTACTGGGTTATGGCCTTTCATCCAATCTCCCCTAATATCATACCATTTCCTCCTAGCCTTACTAGCCTCACAGAACCCTCAAACTCCACCCCTTGAATTGCCTGTTTGAACTTGTGACAGGTATGCCTACTCGTGAGGTAGTTACCATTTGCTACAGTGATCCTCATAAGAGCAGATTCTGTAATCTTGCACCCTATCTTCTCAGGTGTTTCTATGTCTAGGAAACTGTGGGTGCTCCCTAAGTCTAATAGAATAGTTATTGAGTTTTTCTTAGACTTCCCTCATAGTTTAATTGTGTTTGGAACCTCAGTACCAGAGAGAGAATTAAGGCTGATAGCCTCATCCATTACTTCTTCCTTTATCTGATTGTCTGAATTGCCCTCTTCTCCAGTTTCTCCTTCTTCCACTGTTTCCATTATAGCTTGGTCTTCAGCAGCAGCCATGGCATTGATTTGCTTTTGTTTGCACACATGACCATGGAAATACTTGTCCCCACACTTCCAACATAACCCATTATTCCTCCTGTTATCAAATCCCTTATTTCCTGGAGCAGAGTAATTTGCTGGCCCTGCTCCCTTAGTTCCCAAAATTGGAGTGCGAGTGTTTGTCTGTTGATGATTTTCATAGGCGGATCCTCTACCCCAAGGAGTCTTTCCCTTCTTATTCCAAGTTTCAATCACCTTTTCTTGATGCCTAGCTTTTTCCACATCTTGACTTAGGTTGTAGGGATTCAACATCTTCACTGTATGCCTTATATCCTCCTTAAGGCCTTCTACAAAGAATTCTAGGAAGAATTCCTCTGGTATTGTAGGGCTTCTAATTCGAACCCAAGCCTTTAGATCCTCAAACTTCTCCTAATATTCATTAACTGTTCCCCTTTGTTCTATCTTCTTAAATTCACCAATGAGATTGAACTTACTGTTGTCTGCATCTTGGAACCTTCTACAGATTTCTTCACAGAGTTCTGGCCATCTAACATTTCCTTTGCTCAACTGATAGGAAAAGTACCAAGCTTCTGCCCTTCCTTTGAGATGCAACACTGCTTCTTCAAGCTTCTGTTCTGGCATGGACAAGTGGTTATAATGGAAATATCTCTCACATTTCCTCAGCCATGAACAAGGGTCAGCTCCCACAGCACCATCAAAATAGGGAAATTCCACCCTTGAGTTGTAGCTGCTATGGTTGTTATGGTGATTTCGATCATTGGTCAAAACAACAGGGATCTCCTCCCTTCTAAGGCTATTTCCCGGTTCTCCCTACTTATGGATCTCCATCGGAGCACTCCCCAATATTCCTGCAAGATTGGGCAATAATTTCTCCATCAACACATCAAACTTCCTTGCCAAATCATCAATTTTAGCATCTGTAGACTCAGCTTTCTTATTTTCCTCTGTAATATGGTTCTGTAGCAGTGCTTCTAACTTCTTTAGACCGTCTTCCATGGATTTCGATCTCGTTTCTGTAATGGTCATGATCGTAGGGCTAGGAATTGCTCTGATACCAAATGTAATGCTTGAATGAAAATTAATGGCAAAAGAAAGAAATTCGAGCTTTTATTGATGAAAACAAATGTGTTACAACTCAGTAGTACAATCAAGCTAGGATCTCAAGCTTGGAACTCGAACTTCAATGGTGGATTACCTGAGAAATAAAAAATAAAGTGAGAGAGAGAAGAGAAGAGAGGAACGAAGAAAAGAGGAGAGAAATGAATTACCAGATAATTTTGCATGCCTATCTCTGTCCAGCTCTTAGGAATATAAAGCCCAATTTGTTACAACACAGCCCACTACTAACTAATTCTGTTACAACCCACTAACTAACTAACAACCCATTATCCATCCTTTGTAAGAACTAATCCAGCCCTTCATTTAGTAAGCTAACTTCTAATCCCATCCATTAAATTCATGCAGCTAACACAACACGTGTAAAATCTGAAGGTCTAATAAACTGCCACGTCACTCTTCTCATTTTTATCTTTTAAACGTTTCTTCAGCTCACTTTCCAAATCTAAACCCTAATTTTACTCCTTTCCCAATTTAGAGATAGTCTCCTTCAGACATAATATTTTTCATGGCTTTTACAATCTACACTACCTGTTTTCTTTTTCTTTACTATTGTGTTTATGCGTTCTTTGAGCCAAAGGTTTATTGAAAACAACACATCTAACTCGACATAATAAGATCCAAAGGTTTATTGAGAATAATACATCTACCTCGACATAATAAGATTAAGGTCTACGTACACACTATCCTTCCCTGACCTTACTGTGTGAGACAAGCCGAGAAAGCCTAGGTGTTCGGAAATTCATAGTTTGTAGAGGTAATTAAATTTGAATTTCTTTGTTCATTCAAATATATGACTTAGTGATTAATAAAATAAGCGAACATAATTAAATATATTATAGTTCAAATAGGAGACTGAAAACCTTAGATATCTTTTAATCTGCCCAAATTTCATCCAATGTTTAACAATTCGTATAAGTAGAAATACCGTATTTTCCTCTTACGTATACGCAGTGCAAAACTGTCCTTGTTACTTGCAATTCAAATACATATCCCTAGTTTCACAATCTTGACTTACACGATTATAAAAATAAAGTTATTACATTAAATATCATGTTGAGTTCATTTTTTCCCTAAAGCTGATATGGGAAGTACTAAAATGTTAAAAGTTGAAATACTTAGTTGAAAAAGAATGTTTCAATAGATTGAAATATAATAAAACATACCAGAATGTTAATTTATAGGCTTTAGTTTTAATGTTGCAGTTGGAATAATTTCCAAAGAGCCAAATATTCTTGGATTAATACATTTGAAAAGAAAAAGGTCAAATGAATTTGACGAAAGAAACGAGTAGCAATAAGGTTGACACAGAAAAAGATTTTGCTTTTGCGTGCGAAGAAGTTAAAGTCTCTATGTGATATTTTAATTGAATAAACTCGTATTTAATTCTTCCGACCGTTGAAGAACTTTACCGTTTGAATAGACTTGAAGTTTGTTTGGAAAGTCACAGGAGTATGTTTTATAAAACAATAAAAGAAAGAAGAATATTGGAGATAAAAGTAGACAGGGAGAATTTTTATTGATTTTTTATGATTTATAATGGAATAGAACTCCTCTATTATAAGGGAAAAGTGACTTAGACATACAATAGCAAACTCTAAATTCTCTCTAAAAGATAGACATTCATCATAAATAAAATAATATTTATAACACTCCCCCTTGAATGTCTATTCAACAGATAATGTGCCTCATTAAAACCTTAACTAAATTAAAATCCAGTTGAAAAAAATTCCAGTGAAGGAAAAAGAGTGCACATATCTAACAATACGTCTTTCAGTTGCCTCGTTAAAATTTTTGTATAGGAAACCCAGTGGGATAACATTGTAAGGGAAAAAAGTACAACGCGTATTTACTCCCCCTGATGAGACAATCATTCACATCCTTGAGTCTTCGCATTCCAATCTTGTGCACCACCTTCAAAAGATCGTTGGTAGATGTTTGATAAACAAATCGGCCAATTGACTTGAATGGATATGTTGTACCTTGGAATCATCATTCTTGATAAATATGTAATATGTCCATCTAGTGTCGTGGAATGCCCTTTTCAACATCTCCATGGAGGTAAAAACTCCCGCAATCGCATTATCATGCTTATAGTTATAGCAAGATACATATGTGCACAAATTGTACTTAGGATGTGGTACACCAGGACCAAGAATTGTATATACTTTAAGCGATTTAAATCCTTCGGAGATTGTCATATAAGTTAAGTCATATAAGCCACATAAACAAACATTAGATGCATATCAAGTTTTCATATCATGCTAGACATATAAAATAGATAAAAGTGATTGCACATACCATTGACTTTATACATTCAAATATTTGAACCGCATGTCCAAAACTACTTGTCTTTCATATGAAACTAGTTATACTTGAATTGTTTCTCCAGACTTAAGTGTGTGTGTGTGTGTATCGTTATTATAGATGTAGTCGATGAACATTTTTTATCAGTTCCAACCTCCTTTTTTAATATAAAGACATAACATGGAGATCCTTCATTCATATTTTCAGGTACTTGAACCTGTTCTAAGATTTTATGAAGTATTATGTCATGTGATTTTCTAGATCACTTGCCTCCTTATTAATATCATTTTGGTCATTTGCTCTTCTTCTTTATTAAGAATTTTATTTGAAACTGATTTGTCTATACGCTTTAAGTGTACTATAGACTTTGTCCTTCTATCTTATACGCTTTAAGTGTACCATAGACTTTGAGCAAGTTACCTCGCAAACACCACGTTGCAGGTTAATAATAATCGCTCATGTAACCATCTCATAGATACATCTTATGTGGTATACATAACAGGTGAATGAGCCTATATTCACCTTTGATATTTCCAGCATTCTTGGGATTAAATCCCAATTTTAGCTGGTCTATTAATTAGTGAGAATAAACAACGTAAGAGAATTCGTAAAGAACTTTCTAGTTCTTTAATATTTACCCATGTGAATTCTCTTTTATTTTAGCACATCATACTTAAATTAACTGACTAAACAAATTATGCCAGTTAACTAACTAAACCAATTATGCCAACTGGATAAATTATCAATATTGATAAACTCAGGTTTACACCTGGCATGTGCAATTATCAATAAACTCCAAATTTATTATGATATGAATTTTTATACCAATAAACTTTTACTTTAATGTGCCATTTTTTTATTTGTGTAGTACAAACAGGAGAATAAAACGGGTAGCTTTTTACATACATATTACCCCCGCTACAAGTTGTAGTAGGGGTGTGCAGTCGAATCAGTTTATCGATAAATCGAATCGATTATTTATTATTGGTTTATCGATTTCGATTTTGAAATTTTTCTTATCGAGTTATCGATTTCGATTTAGATTTTGTCCTCTTCGGTTATCGGTTTATCGATAAACCGATAAGATATACGGAAAAGACAATTTTTTTTTACCCTTATTCTATAATATCATTTCTTTACCCTAAGTCCAGTGACGACCCGGCCGGTCGTCTTAAGAATTAATGCCCCGATCCCCTATTAACTACTTCCCCTAAGTTCATTTCTGCTATTTTGGTTTGCCGGGACGTTCGGTGTTGGGTTTCGGAGAGTTTTGGGACACTTAGTCCCTAAATAAGAGCTTAAGTGTTGAGAAATGGTCCGTAGTCAGAGCAGTGTGAAGACGACCTCAAAATAGAAATCCGATGGTTCTGTTAGCTCCTTTAGGTGATTTCGGGGTTGGGAGCGTGTTCGGAATGTATTTTGGAAGTTCGTAGCTCATTTAGGCTTGAAATGCCGAAGTTTGGATTTTTGAAGTTTTCGGTCCGATAGTGAGTTTTTGATCCGAGGGTCGGATTGGAATTCCGGAAGTTGAAATAGCTCCGTCATGTCATTTGGGATGTGTGTGCAAAATTTCAGGTCATTCGGACGAGGTTTGGTTATGTTTTTGATCGAAAGCGTGTTTTGTTGGAATTTGAAGTTCTTAGGCTTGAATCTTTGATTAATTCGGGTTTGCGGCATTGTTTTAGGTGTTTTTAAGATTGGTACAAGTTCGAATAAGGTATTAGGTGGTATTGGTGCTTTTGGTTGAGGTCCCGGGGGCCTCGGGATGATTTCGGGTGGTTAACGGGGAGATTATTGAAGTGTTGCAGCAGCTGGTTTTTTTCATCTTCTGGTATTTTCGCTTCGGCGGCTTGGGAACCGCAGAAGCGGAGCCGCATAAGTGGCTGGATCATCGCAGAAGCGGTTTGGGCAGAGTTTCCAAGCATCGCAGATGCGGAGGAAATTCTGCAAGAGCGGCCTCGTATCTGCGAGAAAATAGCCGCGGATGCGGCCATTTGGCTTTTGTTTGGAACCGCAGAAGCGGTGGATAATCCGCACAAGCGGAACCGCATAAGCGGTTGAATGGACCGCAGAAGCGGATGTGGCCATTTTAGTGAGAGTCGCAGAAGCGGCTCACTTTCCGCATAAGCGGGACCGCAGAAGCGGTCCCTTGTCCGCAGAAGCGGAAACACCTGTTCAGAAAAGGGAATTTCGAGGGTTGAGTTTCAAAAGTTGGAAAAATTAATTGAGAGCTCGGGAGAGGGCGATTTGGAGTTTGAAGTGAAGATCATTGGGTAACGTTTTCTTAATCCCTTTTAGTTATATTCCATCAATATATAGCTTAATCCATCATCTAATTTCGAATTTGGCATCAAAATGGGAGAAAACTTCTTAGAGTAAACCATTGAGTTTTGAGTGAGCATTTGACCTCCGATTTGGGAGATTTTTATATGGTTAGACTCGTGAGAGTACGAGGGTTCTGAAAATGTAAAAATTATTCAATTCCGAGGCGTTGGCCTGAAGGGCATTTTGGTCATTTCACCTAATTTCACGTCGTAGCTTTGAATTAAATAGCAAAACCAGTTGTTTGCGATGTTATTTACAATGTGTAATTGAATTGAATAGATTTGGGCCATTTGGAGTCGGATAGTCGTGGCAAAGGCGTGATTTCTATTGATATTGAGCCGGTTCGAGGTAAGTGGCTTGTCTAACCTTGTGTGGGGGACCTTTCCCCTTAGGATATGATCTTGACTATTTGAATGCCTCGTACGTGAGGTGACGAGCGTGTACTTGAGCTAATTGTTGTAAATCCCTTTCTACTTGAAGTATTTAAATTGAGATTTCTTGTTTACTTGTTCGTTTTAACTTTAAGTTTATACCTGTGCTAGCTTAGAGACTTATGTTTAACTGGCTTACTTGCTTATTTGTTTTAGCTGTGCTATTTGTACTATGTGAAGCATGTTAGGCTATAATTTACTACTCCTTGTCCTGATTTTTAGCATTGTTCCGAGATTTATGAATTGTTGTTGTTGTGTGTTTAATTTGGGACTACGGGACGGCTTCCCGGGAGATCCCCCTGTACTTGAGATATTCTGGACTGAGGGTGCGGGATACCAAGAGATCCCTGGCACATGTGTTTCTATATATATATATTGGGATACCAAGAGATCCCCGGTTTACTTATTAAGGATACCAAGAGATCCTCGGGATACCAAGAGATCCCCGACTTACTTATTGAGGATACCAAGAGATCCTCGGGATACCAAGAGATCCCCGACTTACTTATTGAGGATACTAAGAGAATCCTCGGGATACCAAGAGATCCCCCGGCTACTATTCCGTGTTGAGAGCAGTTTTTCGTGTATTGTTACCTTTGCTTTCTATTACTGTTCTTCCTTATTTACCTGGTTTAGATTCTCGCTGTAGACTTTATTTAAACTGTTTCTGTTATCTCATTATTTATTATGTTATCTCAGTAGGGCCCTGACCTTCCTCATCACTACCAAACCGAGGTTAGGCTTGGCACTTACTGAGTACCCCTGTGGTGTACTCATGCCTCTTCTGCGCATGTTTTTTTTCATGTGTAGATCCAGGTACTTCCTCCCAGGCGTATCATCCTCGTGGTGGATAGTCCTAGCTGAGACTTGAGGTATATCTGCTATGTCCGCAGACCAGGAGTCTCTACTCTATTCCGGCTTTAGCAGATAGTTTCATTTTCTTTCCTTTTCATATTGTTTAGACATTCTGGTGTAGAGCTGACTACTATACTCTATTAGCCTGTGTTTTCCCGTGAGTTTCCGAATTTTGGGATTGAGTTGTAGACTTCCGCATTTCTTTGAGTTGTATAGGCCGAGCGGCCTTATATGCAGCTATTATTTTACATATGTTCAGTTTTGATTAATTATTTCCGCGGGTTATATTGAATTTTCGCATTGTTAGGCTTACCTAGTTGTAGGAACTAGGTGCCCTCACGACATGTTCATGGAGGGTGAACCGGGGTCGTGACAAGTTGGTACAGATCTCTAGGTTTATAAGAGTCACGGAACACATACCGGTTTATTAGAGTCTCGCTGATCGGTACGGAGACGTCTACACTTATCTACGAGAGGCTTTGTAACCGTTAGGAAAAAATTCACTTCATTTGATTCCTGTCGAGCGAGATTTTTGAACATCAATTCTAAACTTCCGACTTCTATTCTCTCACAGATGGTGAGGACACGTGCTACTCGAGATGATCAGACATCCGCGCCCCCTACTTCAGCCGTTAGAGGCCGGGGCCGGGGTAGAGGCCGAGGACGCGCGCGTGGTGCAGCCAGGGCACCTGCGCGAGCTACCGCCGAGGTACCACCAGCAGACCCAGCTGGAGTTCAGGCACTCGACACGCCCACGGCTACTACTACTCCAGCTCTTCAGGAGACTTTGGCGCAGTTCCTGAGTATGTTTGGTACGTTGATTCAGGCGGGATTGATTCAGGTTATACCGACTACTTCACAGATCGGGGGAGGGACCCAGACTCCCGCCTCCCCCACTCCAGAGCAGCAAGCTTCCATTGGTCAGGTTCCAGGTGTCATGGAGACACAGCCTGTGGTCCTAGTTCAGCGGGTGGTGAGGACCTCTCACCGAACAGGGGACAGGTGGGTCCAGGAGAGAGAGGACAGACGAGTTCAGGAGGGAGAGTATAGAGGAGTGAGTAGACCTCGTGGACCGGGGAGATATGCTGGTCCTTATTTTGGAGGCAGGGTGCGTCATAGCAGAGGTTTTGTGGGTCAGCCAGCTCAGTTTGCATCTCAGAGTTCCCACAGAGTTTCAGGTGTTCAGGGGTCTCGGAGTACCCGTACTGCATAGTTTCCACCCCCACGTCGGCCGCGAGGTTGCTTTGAGTGTGGTGACACACGCCACATGGTTAGGGACTGCCCCAGACTTGGTAGGGGTGCATCTTCACAGACTTCTCGTCCATAGCGTGCCCCGCAGAGTTCCCAGGCCATGGTTACAGCCCCAGTTGCTACCCCACCTACCCGTGCCAAGGCTGTTGCCTCTAATTCTTTCACCACAGGTATTGTCATGGTTTGTTATAGAGGTGTATCGATTCTATTCGATCTAGGCTCCACTTATTTTTTTATGTGTCTTCTTATTTTGCTCCGCATTTGGGTGTACCTCAGAATTTTCTTGAGTTTCCCTGTTTATGTTTCTACTCCTGTGGGGGGATTCTCTTGTTGTGGACCGCGTTTATCGGTCATGTTTGGTTACTATTCGTGGTTTTGAGACCGGAGCGCATTTATTGTTACTCAGTAAGGTTGATTTTGATATTATTTTAGGCACGGACTGGTTGTCGCCCCATTTTGCTATTCTTGATTGTCACGCCAAGACCGTGACGCTGGCTATGCCAGGTATTTCGTGTATTGAGTAGAGTGGTACTTTAGATCACACTCCCAGCAGAGTTATCTCTTTTCTTAAAGCTCAGCGTATGGTCGAGAAGGGGGGTGCCGCGTATTTAGCTCATGTGAGAGATGTCAGTGTTGATACCCCTTCTGTTGATTCAGTTCCAGTGATACAGGATTATCTCTATGTGTTTCCCGCTGATCTTCCGGGCATGCCGCCCGATAGAGACATTGATTTTGGCATTGATTTGTTGTCGGGCACTCAGCCCATTTCCATTCCTCCGTATCGTATGGCTTCTCCTGAGTTGAAGGAGTTGAAGGAATCAGTTACCGGAATTGCTTGGTAAGGGTTTTATTCGGCCCAGTGTTTCACCGTGGGGTGCTCCTGTCTTGTTTGTGAAGAAGAAGGATGGTTCTACGCGTATGTGTATTGATTATCGTTAGTTGAACAAGGTTACAGTGAAGAACCGTTATCCTTCGCCTCGTATTGATGATCTGTTTGACCAGCTTCAGGGCGCACAGGTGTTTTCTAAGATTGACTTGCGCTCAGGGTACCATCAGTTGAAGAATTCGGGAGCCAGATATCTCAAAGACTGCCTTCAGGACTCGGTACGGTCATTACGAGTTCCTTGTTATGTCATTGGGTTGACCAATGCCCCAGCAGCTTTCATGCATTTGATGCACAGTGTGTTCAGACCATATCTTGACTCGTTCGTCATTGTTTTTATTGATGATATTCTGGTGTATTCCCGGAGTCGGGAAGATCATGAGCAGCACCTAAGGACCGTGCTTCAGACCTTGAGAGAGAAGAAGTTATATGCAAAGTTCTAAAAATGTGAGTTTTGGCTGAGTTCTGTGGCATTCTTAGGCCACGTGGTTTCGAGTGAGGGTATTCGGGTGGATCCGAGGAAGATAGAGGCCGTATAGAGTTGGCCCAGGCCTTCCACAACTACAGAGATTCGCAGTTTCCTTGGTTTGGCGGGCTGCTACCGTCACTTCGTGGAGAGATTTTCATTCGATTGCGGCCCCTATGACTAGATTGACCCATAAGGCTGCCCCATTTTAGTGGATAGAGGAGTGTGAGGCGAGCTTTCAGAAGCTCAAGACAGCTTTGACTACAGCCCCAATCTTGATGTTGCCTACCGGTTCGGGTTCTTATACTGTCTATTGTGACGCCTCGAGAGTTGGCCTTGGAGCGGTGTTGATGCAGGACGGTAGGGTGATTGCCTACGCATCCAGACAGTTGAAGGTACATGAAAAGAATTACCCTGTCCACGACCTTGAGTTAGCTGCCATTGTTCATGCCTTGAAGATCTGGCATCATTATTGTACGGGGTGCCTTGTGAGATCTATACTGACCATCGGAGTTTGCAGCACTTACTCAAGCAAAAGGATCTTAATACGCGTCACAGGAGGTGGGTAGAGTTGCTGAAGGATTATGACATCACTATCCTGTATCACCCGGGCAAGGCCAATGTAGTGGCGGATGCCTTGAGTCGCCGGGCGGAGAGTTTGGGGAGTTTGGCATATCTACCAGCTTCAGAGAGGCCTATGCCGGTAGATGTTCAGGCCTTAGCCAACCAACTTGTGAGATTGGATCTTTCGGAGCCCAGTCGAGTTCTAGCTTGTGTGGTTTCCCGGTCCTCCTTATTAGATCGTATCAGGGAGCGGCAGTATGATGACCCTCATTTGCTTGTCCTTCAGGACAAGGTTCAACGTGGAGATACCAGAGATGTGACCATTGGGGATGACGGAGTATTGAGGATGCAGGGCCGGATTTGTGTGCCCAATGTTGATGGTCTTCGAGAGTTGATTCTAGCAGAGGCCCATAGTTCGCGGTATTCCATCGATCCGGGTGCCGCGAAGATGTATCAGGACTTGAGGCAGCACTACTGGTGGAGGCGGATGAAGAAAGATATAGTTGGTTATGTGTCTAGATTCCTCAACTGCCAGCAGGTGAAGTATGGGCACCAGCGCCCGGGTGGGTTGCTTCAGCAGATAGAGATTCCGGAGTGGAAGTGGGAGCGCATCACCATGGACATTGTATCGGGACTTCCACGGACCTTGAAGAAGTTTGATGCCATTTGTTCATTGTGGATCGGTTGACCAAGTCCGCTCATTTCATTCCTGTGTGTACCACTTATTCATCGGAGCGGTTGGCGGAGATTATATCCGGGAGATTGTCCGTCTGCATGGTATTTCAGTTTCTATTATTTCAGACAGAGGTACCCAGTTTACATTGCAGTTCTGGAGAGCCGTGCAGCAGGAGTTAGGCACTCGGGTGGAGTTGAGCACAGCATTTCGCCCTCAGACGGACGGACAGTCCGAGCGCACTATTCAGATTCTTGAGGATATGCTCCGTGCGTGTGTGATTGAGTTTGGAGGGTCTTGAGATCATTTCTTGCCATTGGCGGAGTTTGCTTACAACAACAGTTATCAGTCCAGCATTCAGATGGCGCCGTATGAGGCTTTATATGGTAGGAGGTGTAGATCTCCGATGGGTTGGTTTGAGCTGGGTGAGACCGGGCTATTGGGCACAGAGTTGGTTCAGGATGCGTTGGAGAATGTTAAGATGATTCAGGATAGACTCCGTACAGCCCAGTCCAGACAAAAGAGTTATGCGGATAGGAAGGTTCGTGATGTTTCATATATGGTTGGTGAGCGGGTTCTGCTTCGGGTTTCGCCTATGAAAGGCGTCATGAGGTTTGGAAGAAGGAAGTTGAGTCGAGGTTATNTAGTATATAATAAGTAATACTAAAATACCTTTACTATCAGCGGATATATATATATATATATATATATATATATATATAAATAATACTCGGGCAAAAAGTTTGAACATGGTTGAATTCATATCTCGACTACCGGCATTCAATTAAAACATCAATATGCATCAACTGACACTTAGAAAATTTCTGAAAAATCACAAAAATAACAGTAGCTTGAAAACAAAGGAACCAATTCAAAAACAAGAGAGTAACAGAGGAGGAATCAATTTAATCAATCGACTATCAATCTAACAACAACCAGATATCACAAACGACTTAAAAAACACAGAAAAATCTATACTTTCGCTAATCCCAAAAGGCCGTAGTTGGATATCAAAAATCAAAAATCAAAATTGGAACCTGGTAAGCAAAAACTTCTGCCGATTAAGAGCAGAAATTGAAGGAGACGAAGGCTTTCTGCAATAATTCTTGAAAACCTACACGAAACAGAAGTTGAAGACGTTCAGTGCGAAGATTGAAGGAGAAGATTGACAGAGAAGACTGATAATAATCGAGTAGCATCAACCCAAAATTATATATAACTCAATCGAGAACGACCTGGGATGGCCGGAGACCCTGCAGGGCGGAGGTTTTTCAGCGATGCTGCGCAGGTTTTCCGTCGTTCTTCCTATCGTTCTAATTACAGACGTCGTTCTGTATCATTCTAATTACAGGGTTTGGTTTTTATTGTCTCAAAAAATTGGAGGGAAAGATTGTACGGAGGGAAACTTAAAATAATAAAAAATATAATTCAATTAGGGATTTTTAGTGGCAATTGTTTTTTATTGTCGTTAAAAATATATCTTTTACTGGCTAATGGTCATGTGCCGCTAATATTTTAGCTTAAATAATTCATTAGTGGCAATTACCTAATTGCCGCTAAATAATTGCCGCCAAAGACCTTTTTTGTGGTAGTCCAGGTATTCTACCTTGGACTGTCCAAAAGAGCACTTGGAAAGTTTAGCATATAGTTGTTCTTTTCTCAGTAACTCCAGTACCCTTTCAAGGTGTTGCTTGTGTTCAATTAATGAGGCACTATAGACTAATATATCATCAAAGAAAACCAAAACAAACTTTCTCAAATAAGCTCTAAACACATGGTTCATGTGCAGGGCGG
>NC_031989.1:64825004-64831606 GCF_001879085.1 Nicotiana attenuata
ATTCGTTTCTTAGTGTTTCAGGAACTGGTGGTGCTCCCTGAGTCCAAATAGAATTAGTTATTTGAGTTTTTTACTTAGACTTCCCTCTTTAGTTTATTGTGTTTGGAACCTCAGTACCAGAGAGAGAATTAAGGCTGATAGCCTCATCCATTACTTCTTCCTTTATCTGATTGTCTGAATTGCCCTCTTCTCCAGTTTCTCCTTCTTCCACTGTTTCCATTATAGCTTGGTCTTCAGCAGCAGCCATGGCATTGATTTGCTTTTGTTTGCACACATGACCATGGAAATACTTGTCCCCACACTTCCAACATAACCCATTATTCCTCCTATTATCAAATCCCTTATTTCCTGGAGCAGAGTAATTTGCTGGCCCTGCTCCCTTAGTTCCCAAAATTGGAGTGCGAGTGTTTGTCTGTTGATGATTTTCATAGGCGGATCCTCTACCCCAAGGAGTCTTTCCCTTCTTATTCCAAGTTTCAATCACCTTTTCTTGATGCCTAGCTTTTTCCACAGCTTGACTTAGGTTGTAGGGATTCAACATCTTCACTGTATGCCTTATATCCTCCTTAAGGCCTTCTACAAAGAATTCTAAGAAGAATTCCTCTGGTATTGTAGGGCTTCTAATTAGAACCCAAGCCTTTAGATCCTCAAACTTCTCCAAATATTTATTAAATGTTCCCCTTTGTTCTATCTTCTTAAATTACCAATGAGATTGAAATTACTATTGTCTGCATCTTGGAACCTTCTACAGATTTCTTCACAGAGTTCTGGCCATCTAACATTTCCTTTGCTCAACTGATAGGAAAAGTACCAAGCTTCTGCCCTTCCTTTGAGATGCAACACTGCTTCTTCAAGCTTCTGTTCTGGCATGGACAAGTGGTTATAATGGAAATATCTCTTACATTTCCTCAGCCATGAACAAGGGTCAGCTCCCACAGCACCATCAAAATAGGGAAATTCCACCCTTGAGTTGTAGCTGCTATGGTTGTTATGGTGATTTCGATCATTGGTCAAAACAACAGGGATCTCCTCCCTTCTAAGGCTATTTCCCGGTTCTCCCTGCTTATGGATCTCCATCGGAGCACTCCCCAATATTCCTGCATGATTAGGCAACAATTTCTCCATCAACACATCGAGCTTCCTTGCCAAATCATCAAATTTGGCATCTGTAGACTCAGCTTTCTTATTTTCCTCTGTAATATGGTTATGTAGCAGTGCTGCTAACTTCTTTAGACTGTCTTCCATGGATTTGGATCTCGTTTCTGTAATGGTCATGATCGTAGGGCTAGGAATTGCTCTGATACCAAATGTAATGCTTGAATGAAAATTAATGGCAAAAGAAAGAAATTCGAGCTTTTATTGATGAAAACAAATGTGTTACAACTCAGTAGTACAATCAAGCTAGGATCTCAAGCTTGGAACTCGAACTTCAATGGTGGATTACCCTAGAAATAAAAAATGAAGTGAAAGAGAGAAGAGAAGAGAGGAACGAAGAAAAGAGGAGGGAAATGAATTACCAGATAATTTTGCATGCCTATCTCTGTCCAGCTCTTAGGAATATAAAGCCCAATTTGTTACAACACAGCCCACTACTAACTAATTCTGTTACAATCCACTAACTAACTAAGAACCCATTATCCATCCTTTGTAAGAACTAATCTAGCCCTTCATTTAGTAAGCTAACTTCTAATCCCATCCATTAAATTCATGCAGCTAACACAACACGTGTAAAATCTGAAGGTCTAATAAACTGCCACGTCACTCTTCTCATTTTTATCTTTTAAACGTTTCTTCAGCTCACTTTCCAAATCTAAACCCTAATTTTACTCCTTTACCAATTTAGAGATAGTCTCCTTCAGATATAACATTTTTCATGGCTTTTACAATCTACACTACCTGTTTTCGTTTTCTTTACTATTGTGTTTATGCGTTCTTTGAGCCAAAGGTTTATTGAAAACAACACATCTAACTTGACATAATAAGATCCAAAGGTTTATTGAGAACAATACATCTACCTCGACATAATAAGATTAAGGTCTACGTACACACTATCCTTCCCAGACCTTACTGTGTGAGATAAGCCGAGAAAGCATAGGTGTTCGGAAATTCATAGTTTGTAGAGGTAATTAAATTTGAATTTCTTTGTTCATTCAAATATATGACTTAGTGATTAATAAAATAAGCGAACATAATTAAATATATTATAGTTCAAATAGGAGACTGAAAACCTTAGATATCTTTTAATCTGCCCAAATTTCATCCAATGTTTAACAATTCGTATAAGTAGAAATACCGTATTTCCCTCTTATGTATACGCAGTGCAAAACTGTCCTTGTTGCTTGCAATTCAAATACATATACCTAGTTTCACAATCTTGACTTACACGATTATAAAAATAAAGTTATTACATTAAATATCATGTTGAGTTCATTTTTTCCCTAAAGTTGATATGGGAAGTACTAAAATGTTAAAAGTTGAAATACTTAGTTGAAAAAGAATGTTTCAATAGATTGAAATATAATAAAACATACCAGAATGTTAATTTATAGGCTTTAGTTTTAATGTTGTAGTTGGAATAATTTCCAAAGAGCCAGATATTCTTGGATTAATACATGTGAAAAGAAAAAGGTCAAATGTTTCTGACTAAAGAAACGAGTAGCAATAAGGTTGACACAGAGATTTTGCTTTTGCGTGCGGCGAAGTTAAAGTCTCTATGTGAGATTTTAATTGAATAAACTCGTATTTAATTCTTCCGATCGTTGAAGAAACTTTACCGTTTGTAATAGACTTGAAGTTTGTCTGGAAAGTCACAGGAGTACGTGTTATAAAATAATAAAAGAAAGAAGAATATTGGAGATCAAAGTAGACAGAGAGAATTTTTATTGATTTTATATGATTTGTAATGGAATAGAACTCCTCTATTTATAAGGGAAAAGTGACTTAGACATACAATAGCAAACTCTAAATTCTCTCTAAAAGATAGACATTCATCATAAATAAAATAATATTTATAACACTCCCCCTTGAATGTCTATTCAACAGATAATGTGCCTCATTAAAACCTTAACTAAATTAAAATCCAGTTGAAAAAAATTCCAGTGAAGGAAAAAGAGTGCACATATCTAACAATACGTCTTTCAGTTGCCTCATTAAAATTTTTGTATTGGAAACCCAGTGGGATAAAACATTGTAAGGGAAAAAAGTACAACACGTATTTACTCCCCCTGATGAGACAATCATTCACATCCTTGAGTCTTCGCATTCTAATCTTGTGCACCACCTTCAAAAGATCGTTGGTAGATGTTTGATAAAAAAATCAGCCAATTGACTTGAATGGATATGTTGTATCTTGGAATCATCATTCTTGATAGATATGTAATATGTCTATATAGTGTCGTGGAATGCCTTTTTCAACATCTCCATGGAGGTAAATACTCCCGCAATCGCATTATCATGCTTATAGTTATAGCACGATACATATGTGCACAAATTGTACTTAGGATGTGGTACATCAGGACCAAGAATTGTATATACTTTAAGCGATTTAAATCCTTCGGAGATTGTCATATAAGTTAAGTCATATAAGCCACATAAACAAACTTTAGATGCATATCAAGTTTTCATATCATGCTAGACATATAAAATAGATAAAAGTGATTGCACATACCATTGACTTTATACATTCAAATATTTGAACCGCATGTCCAAAACTAGTTGTCTTTCATATGAAACTAGTTATACTTGAATTGTTTCTCCAGACTTAAGTGTGTGTGTGTGTGTGTGTATCGTTATTATAGATATAGTCGATGAACATTTTTTATCAGTTCCAACCTCCTTTTTTAATATAAAGACATAACATAGATATCCTTCTTTCATATTTTTAGGTACTTGAACCTGTTCTAAGATTTTATGAAGTATTATGTCATGTGATTTTCTAGATCACTTGCCTCCTTATTAATATCGTTTTGGTCATTTGCTCTTATTCTTTATTAAGAATTTTATTTGAAACTGATTTGTCTATACGCTTTAAGTGTACTATAGACTTTGTCCTTCTATCTTATACGCTTTAAGTGTACCATAGACTTTGAGCAAGTTACCTCGCAAATACCACGTTGCAGGTTAATAATTATCGCTCATGTAACCATCTCATAGATATATCTTATGTGGTATACATAACAGGCGAATGAGCCTATATTCACCTTTGATATTTCCAGCATTCTTGGGATTAAATCCCAATTTTAGCTGGTCTATTAATTAGTGAGAATAAACGACATAAGAGAATTCGTAAAGAACTTTCTAGTTCATTAATACTTACCCATGTGAATTCTCTTTTATTGTAGCACATCATACTTAAATTAACTGACTAAGCAAATTATGCCAGTTAACTGACTAAACCAATTGTGCCAACTAGATAAATTATCAATATTGATAAACTCAGGTTTACACCTGGCATGCGCAATTATCAATAAACTCCAAATTTATTATGATATGAATTTTTATACCAATAAACTTTTACTTTAATGTGCCCTTTTTTTATTTGTGTAGTACAAACAGGTGAATAAAACGGGTAGCTTTTTACATACATATTACCCCCGCTACAAGTTGTAGTAGGGGTGTGCAGTCGAATCAGTTTATCGATAAATCGAATCGATTATTTGTTATCGGTTTATCGATTTCGATTTCGATTTCGAAATTTTTCTTATCGAGTTATCGATTTCGATTTTGTCCTCTTCGGTTTTTCTTATGAAGTTTGAAAGAATTCATTGATTTTGAACCTCTGGAGCATTGGCTCGAGTTGTGAAGTGAATTGTAAAGTAAAAGTGAGAAAGAGAAGAGATCATTATGTTGTCACCCTTGTTGGGCTATTGTTGATGTATTTGTTATCTTCCTTGCCGGGATGTTGATGCTATTGATGTTGTTCCCTTGCCGTGATTTAATTGTTGACGTGTTGCTCCCTTGCCGGGATTCTTATTGCAAATTTCCTTTATTTCCTTGCCCTATTGTTTGTGATTGTTGTTTGGGTGAGGAAGAGCGTAAAGCACGAAGGGTGATGCCGTGTATTGTTATGGTGAGAGAGGGTAAAAGCACGAAGGGTGATGCCGTGCACTTATTGCCGTTTGTTATGATTCTTGTTGTTATCAGTTCAAGTGCATTAATTATCTTATTTCACTATTACTGTGATTCTTTATGTTGGCATTTTCCTTTATTATGTTACTTGTTATTATTGGCTCGATGTATCCTTGCGCAACACTATGCCTTGAATTTATGCTGTAATTGCTACATGTTTATGTGACTTAATTGCTACTTGACATTTAGTATACTAAATATTAAATTGCCTATTTGCTCCTTAAAGTCCATAATTACTTGCTACTTGTCATTATTTATTTTTCCTCAGTGAATCATAATTATTGTGTACTTTGTTGTTTTATGAATTCGTATTAATTGTTGCGATTGTTGGAGTAATTTCATTTGGAAGAACTGTTAATATAATGAAATAGGAGCGGGTGGTACGCCTACCACAAGATATAATTAAATGGGAGCGGGTGGTACGCCTACCCAAGATATAATGAAATGGGAGCGGGTGGTACGCCTACCACAAGATATAATAAAATGGGAGCGGGTGGTATGCCTACCACAAGATATAATAAAATGGGAGCGGGTGGTACGCCTACCACGAGATATATAATGAAATGGGAGCGGTGGTACGCCTACCACGAGATATAAGAAAATGGGAGCGGGTGGCACGCCTGCCACGAGATACAGGAAATGGGATCGGGTTGCACGCCTGCAACGAGATGTGTACTGATAGTGAGATCTACCTTTGTTTTTCTTATTCTTGTTAGTGGTTGGATTTTGATTCCTTTATAGTTCTCTTGATATTCTGTTTTTACCTGTTATTCCCCGAAGTATGTTTCCCCCTCCCATCTTTATTTGTTTATTTCTGTTTTACTTTCCGCTGTACATTATATAACTGCACAGGTTTATGTGGTAGTCTGGTCTAGCCTCGTCACTACTTCGCCGAGGTTAGGCTAGGCACTTACCAGCACATGGGGTCGGTTGTGCTGATACTCACAGATCCAGGTCCCGGAGTAGCATTTGGTCATCAACAGTAGATTGGGAGCTATCCTTCAGTCCGAGACTCTGAGGTAGCCTTGCACGCGTCCGCAGGCCCGGCGTGTGATGACCCGACCCGTCGTCTCATGTGTTACTGCTCCGTTTCCCCCAATTTATGCTTCTTCATATTTCGTTATCGGTATGTGGTGTGTGAGAGTTTATTTGGATTGGCTTTGATAAGAAATGAGACACTTAGTCTCTTTAAGGAAGGCTTAAGTTGGAAAAGTCAACCGGATGTTGACTTATGAGTTATAGGGCTCGGATGTGATTTCCGGTGATTCGGTTAGCTTCGGGGGATGATTTGTGACTTAGGAGTGTGATCGAAATTTATTTTAGAGGTCCGGTGTAGAATTAGGCTTGAATTGGCGAAGTTAGTATTTTGGCGAATTCCGGTTGATAGGTGAGATTTTGAGCCGAGGGTCGGAATGGAATTTCGAGAGTTGCTGTAGCTTCGATATGTGATTTGTGATGTGTGTGCAAAATTTCAA
>NC_031989.1:64831706-64864765 GCF_001879085.1 Nicotiana attenuata
CTTATCAATGCTCAAAACAGCGCAACTAAGGAGATTCGAAGGTTGAAGGCGAGGAACGCTATCCTGGAAGGTCAGCAGGCCCAAGGGGCTCCAGAGTCAAATGAGAAGATAATTCGTTTGACAAAAGAAAATGTTGATCTCAGGGAACAAGTGGAGAACCTGAAAGATAAACTGCTCACCGAGCAAACGTCGGTGAATGCCCGAATAGATCTAGTTCTCCAAACCCTTGCTGCAACTTCCAAGCCCTCTACTCCTAGTGCCCCTTAGGCAACCCCTTTCAGTGACCGGTTTCTGGATTTTATGTTCTTTTCTTGATGACATGGCAATTGTTTTTTTTTATGTGGATGGGATGCACCTGTACTGCTCCCGATGACAACAGTCCAATTTACGCCTTTGCTGCATAGCAAAGGCATATGTTTTCTATATATAAAAACTATCCTCTTTTGCTATCTAATGCTTGTGTTCTCTGCTTCTCTTTTCTATCATGTGGTGTGCACATATGTGGCATGAATTAGCTAGGCTAGACTTCTTTATGCTGATCGTCTGCTTGTGTATTTTTAATGATGCCAAAAGGGGGAAGTATAATTGAAACAGGGATCTGATTAAGGGGGAAGCATAAAGTCAGGGGCAACTTGTGAAGTTCCTATTGTTTCATCTGGTTATTTCTGTTCTAAAAATATGTTATCAATGTGTAAGTTTGTCATCATCAAAAAGGGGGAAATTGATGGGTTTTCAATGTCTTAACTTTATGTTTTGATGATCTAACAAACTTAATGTCAAAGAACCAGATAAGGAACCTGACATACTTGTTACACATTGATAATCAAAGGACTCCATCTAATGTGAACTACTGCAACTTAAGAAGATAGAGAACCAACACATGACCTGATCCCTTGTATTTCCCTAACAATAGTACGGAAGTCAATTGTGTACAGTTGGAAAGTGACTGCCACAGAAACAGTGCAGCACAGTTCTGCAGTCACTTGTCCCTTTGACCAACCAAGTGTTTACATCATTCAAGTGATGTCATCCAAGTTGTATTTACAAGAGCATTACAACAAAACATCATTTTGAACACTTGAGAATTTACTTCGAGCATTCAAGCCATCTGATATTCGAGTATTCAATTCTCAAGTGCATCAAGAACAAAGTTTAACACTGCTACGGACCAGTTCCTAAATCCAGTATCTTATTGTCCTTAGTTGAGTTGTAACTTTATAATTGTTCTTCATTGTAACTCCTAACTTGCTTAGCTAGAAGCATTGCTTAGGAACCCCTTTGTAAAACCATAAACCCTTTGTGTTTGTGCGTGACTAGAGTTAGTAATGAGTTGAATTCTTTGTAATAGGTGTATTACGAGTTAGTGAGGGATTAAGAGTTTAATTCCTAGATTGCATAGGTTGTAATCTAAAAGTTGCTCATAGTGAAGTTGAAATCCTACCAGTGTAGGTCGTGGTTTTTTATCCCCTTGAGCAGGGATTTTTCTACGTAAAACTCCCTATCTTATTTACTTACTGTTACATTAGTGTTCTCAGTGGAACTCATAGAGGACCTGGTACTCTATAGTTTGGTGCACTCATATAAACTATCAGCTTCCCCCTTGCACAAGCCTCACAAACTTTGTCTTCCTTTAACTTGATGTTAGGCAACCCTATCACCAGGTCCTTGGAGACTAATTTGTTGAGTTGACTCAGACTTGCATGTCCAAGTCTCTTGTGCCAAAGGAGGGGATCATTGTCCAACACACCTAAGCAAGCGAGTTTATTTTCTGAGAGTATGGACAAATGTACAATATATATATTGTTTACTCTTTTTCCCTGCAAAACAATCTTGCTAGTGGTAAGATTAATCACAAAACATTTGGTATAGGTGAATTCCACCAAGTTACCTGTATCACACAGTTGTTATACACTGATTAGACTGTATTTTAGGCCATCTATCAAGTAGACATTCTCAATAGAGTGAGAATCAGTCTTTCCTACCTTTACAACCCCAACGATGTCACCTTTCTTCCCATTTCCAAAGGAGAAATTACCTCTTTTGAGGTCCTCAAGTGAAAGGAACTGGTTCTTGCTTCCTGTCATATGCTTTAAGCAGCTACTATCCATGTACCATATTTGACTGCTCCCCTTCTTTTGGACCTGCAAAAGGAAATCAGGGGTTAGTCTTAGGAACCCAAACTAGTTTGGGTCCCTTTCTATAGGCAAAAGGGTGAATCGGATTCTTTTTAGCCCAACTTGGCAGCCTATTTTTCCCTTGAACAAATTTTGTTACTCTTTTGACTAGCCTTTTCTTTTGCAGTGCATTTACTTTTAAAATGACCAGTTTTTCCAAAGTGTGTGCAAATTTTGTTCTCAGGAAGTGTGACGTACTTGCTTATGGGATCCCACTTAGGTGTTGGGGTCCCGTAGCCAAGTCCTCTCTTGTTGCTACTATGGTGTTCATGTAGCCATGAAAGTGCATCGGAGAACCTATTCCATTTACAGGTTCTATCTAGCTCGTGCTTGACATTGCTTAGATCATCCTTTAGGAATTTTATCTGCCCATCTCTTTTGTACAACTGATCTTTCATTTTTCCTACATTTTCTTCTAAAGTGAGTTGTGTGTGATCAGCTTTCTGTTTACCTGTCCTAATTTCAATTTTAGATTTTCATATCTAAGCTCTAGGACAGTGGTGTCAAGTTCATGAACTTGGTTCTTCAACAAGATATTTTCACTTTCACTTTCACTAGCCCTAAGTTCCAGATTTTCGCACTTAGCTTTCAAGATCACACATTCCGTAGACAGTTATTCCTTTTCATTGTTTACATTCTCAGATTCATCAATGAAATCTATAAGTAACTCAGATAGCCTTTCTTTAGACAAAAATTTAATCTTGTCTTTGAGATGAATTACACTTAGCTCAGATTTCTCATCAGAATCTCCAATGGTCATCATCTGAGCTTTCATTTGAGCTTTCTCCCCAAGCAGCAACCATAGCCTTTGTTGATCCTTTGTTCTTCTTCAGTTGAACCTGTTCCTTCTTCCTATTTCTTCGTCCAGCTCTTTCCTTCTTCCATTCAATTTCCCATTAAGGGTAGTTTTTGATGTGGTGATCAGTCTTTCCACACTTGTAGCACCCCTCATTGGTTTGCTTTTCAAGAACCCTTGGTTTTCTGTAGCTTCCACTTCTTAAAGGACCCTTTCCTCTCTAGGTACTTCTGGAAGTCCTTTGTCATCATGGCCATTTCATCATCTTCTAGTTCAGAACCTTCAGCGATTCTGAGCGTCAGGATATTTTCCTTCTTAGGTACATCCATCTTCATAGTTTGCCTTCTAAGTTCATAAGCAGTGAGATTTCCAATTAGCTCATCCAACTTAAGAGTGGCAGTGTGCTTTGATTCCTGAATGGCATTGATTTTGCTCTCCCAAGTGACTGGCAGAACCCTTGTCAAAATCTTCTCAACTCTTTCTACTATTTCATGGTGAAATTCTCATATTGAGAATATACCAGTGTTCCTCTGGACCTCTTCACTTGAGGTGTTCCTTCATGAGCCACTTGCAAAGTGTCCCAAATTTCCTTAGCAGTGGTACAACTTTGAATTCTACTGTACTCGTCTGGACCATGTCCACACACAAGCCATTTCTTGGCCTTTGTATTCTTCTCCCATTCCCTCAAGTCCTCAGCAGTGCAGTCAGCTCTTGTTTTTGGCACATATACTCCTTCAGCATTTTTCTTCATGGTAGCCAGGGGACCATTAGTGAAAATATCCTATATCTCATAGTCCTCTCCAGAGATAGTCATCTCCTATGATGTGGTCTCTCATTCTATTTTTCCACTAGGAGTAGTACTGGCCATTGAAGAGTGGTGACCTGGTTTATGCCTGAGCTTCCTTTGTCAATCTTCAAAACAAACCTTCACCTGGGCCAACAAGCTTTCTAATAAGAGGGAAGTAATCGATCACTCGAGGATGAACTTCTAAGGTGAGAACTTTATCGGACTGATTTTGCTCGTCGCTCGTGATTTCAAGATGAGGGTGCGGCTTATTATGGCCACAAAATTGCATTTTGATTTCCGAAAGTCAAGGTTGTATACGCTGCATGAAAGGAATTGAGGAAGAATATTAAAATTTCGGGCTTTCTACATCAAGATACAAGCTATCTAGTGGGCGCGCGCAAATCTGGAGACGTAATATAGCAGGATCTCAACTCTGAATTTCAAAATATTACCTGGATAAATCTATTAGTTTTCTGGTCATGATTTTCAGGTAAGTCGACTCTCCACGAGTATACTTTCCAGTGCTGCAAACCGTTTGTGATTTTAGTATCCCTTCAAAAAGTTATTAAGTTTCTCGTGACGACGCGCGAATCTGAAACCATCAGCAAATTCGAATTAAGAACCTGATTTTGAAGAGATTACCTGAAAAAATCCAAGATCTATGTGATCGTGATTTTCGAATATGTCAAGGTTCCACGAGTCTGCATTCCAGCTCCACAAACTGTTTAAGATTCAGGTGCTCCTACAACAAGTTATGAATTTTCTCCTGCAGGGGCTCCAACGCAAAAACAACAAGGGAGAAACAACTTTAGTTGCAAGCTTTGCTTAATCTGAGCATAATAAATTATATGATCAACTCGAAAACGCAAAGAAAGCAAGGCTAAGTTCAAAGCGCCTCAACAGAAGTTGGAACGATAGAAGACGTCTATTCTGTTGAGCGCCATGATAAGAGGCAAACTAGACCAAAACAAATGCACAGGGACTTACAAGAAGGAAGGAAAGACTCGAAGAGTTGGTGTGAAAATAATGCATCAGAATCGATCCTTATATAGACTACCAAGGGTAGTGTCTGAGTCGATCGCAACATGGTTTCATTGAGCTGTCACTCTTAGAGAAGGATTCAAATGTCGGAATTGAGAAGCTTTAATCCCAAAATTTCTAGGCAGAAGTAAAGTCCTAGAAGTAGACTAACGCATCTCTCGTTCTCCAATTTNGGGGTGGATATCGTGTTTGATGTGGCTCTGCTTGGGGATATTCTTAAAGTCCCTACTGTTGGTGTGTCTTCTGTAAAGGATGTGTGTGGGTCAAACTTCAGAAATGCAATTTTAAGGAAGGTGCAAACCATTAGGGGAACGGGTTCATAAGAAAGCCTTGTTGCTTGTTTATCAGTTATTTTTCGAGCTGGTAAACAAGGTTCTTCTACCCCGTGCTGAGAGGAGGTCCATGGCTTCAAAATTAGATTTGTATCTAATGGAATCACTTGATGGATTTTCAGCTGTGAATCTGCCTGCTATCATGACTGAGCACATGCAGAAGGTAGCAACTTTCAAGGATGGAAATCATGGTCTTCCGTATGGGTTTTTTCTTATGCACGTGTTTAAGTTCTTCAAAGTGCCATTGGGACAGTGCAAAGTAGGGACCAAGAAGCAGACCTTCTCTCAAACAACTTTGGAGGAATGTGATGCATCAAAAAGAATGGGGGGGGGGGGGGGAGGTAGGCAGTACATCGACAATCTCTCAACTCATCAATGCTCAAAACAGCGCAACTGAGGAGATTCGAAGGTTGAAGGCGAGGAATGCTATCCTGGAAGGTCAGCAGGCCTAAAGGGCCCTAGGGTCAAATGAGGAGATAGCTCGTTTGACAAAAGAAAATGCTGATCTCAGGGCACAAGTGGAGCACCTGAAAGAGAAACTGCTCACCAAGCAAACGTCGGCGAATGCCCGAATAGATCTAGTTCTCCAAACCCTTGCTGCAGCTTCCAAGCCCTCTACTCCTAGTGCCCCCTAGGCAACCCCTTTCAGTGACCAGTTTCTGGATTTTCTGTTTTTGTTTTGATGACATGGCAATTGTTTATTTTTATGTGGTTGGGATACACTTGTACTACTCCCGATGATAACAGTCCAATCTGTGCCTTTGCTGCATAGCAAAGGCATATGTTTTCTATATATAAAAACTATCCTCTTTTGCTATCTAATGCTTGTGTTCTCTGCTTCTCTTTTCTATCATGTTGTGTGCACTATGTGGCATGAGTTAGCTAGGCTAGACTTCTTTATGTTGATTGTCTGCTTGTGTATTTTTAATGATGCAAAAAGGGGAAGTATAATTGAAACAGGGTTCTGATTAAGGGGGAAGCATAAAGTCAGGGGGAACTTGTGAAGTTCCTGTTGTTTCATCTGGTTATTTCTGTTCTAAAAATATGTAATCAATGTCTAAGTTTGTCATCATCAAAAAGGGGGAAATTGATGGGTTTTCAATGTCTTAGTTTTATTTTTTTGATGATCTAACAAACTTAATGTCAAAGAACCAGATAGGGAACCTGACATACTTGGTACACATTGATAATTAACGGACTCCAGCTAATGTGAACTGCTGCAACTTTAGAAGATAGAGAACCAACACAAGGACCTGATCCCTTATGTTTCCCTGACAGCAGTACGAAAGTCAACTGTGTACAGCTGGAAAGTGACTGCCACAGAAACAGTGCAGCACAGTTCTGCAGTCACTTGTCCCTTTGACCAACCAAGTGCTTACATCATTCAAGTGATGTCATCCAAGTTGTATTTACAAGAGCATTACAACAAAACATCATTTTGAACACTTGAGAATTCACTTCAAGCATTGAAGCCATCTGATATTCGAGCATTCAATTCTCAAGTGCATCAAGAACAAAGTTTAACACTGCTACGGACCAGTTCCTAAATCTAGTATCTTATTGTCCTTAGTTGAGTTGTAACTTTGTAATTTTTCTTCATTGTAACTCCTAATTTGCTTAGCTCGAAGCACTGCTTAGGATCCCCTTTGTAAAATCATAAACCCTTTGTGTTTGTGTCGTGATTAGAGTTAGTTGAGTTGAAGTCTTTGTAATAGGTGTATTGCAAAGTGGCTTGTAATAGGTGTATTACGAGTTAGTGAGGGATTAAGAGTTTAATTCCTAGATTGCATAGGTTATAATCTAAAAGTTGCTCATAGTGAAGTTGAAATCCTACCAGTGTAGGTCGTGGCTTTTTATCCCCTTGAGCAGGGATTTTTCCACGTAAAACTCCCTATCTTATTTACTTACTATTTCATTAGCGTTCTCAGTGGAAACTCATAGAGGACTTGGTACTCTATAGTTTGGTGGACTCATATAAACTAGCATGCTGGAACCAGGTGACTCCTGAAGCTGACTTAGCTGATCCTCAAGAATGGCATTCCTTGCCTTCAGCTTACTTATCTCAATAGTGGAACTGTTTAGGGCGTTGATCAACTGGGAGATAGTAGAAGTACTACCGACCCCTACAACATTTTCAATGCATTCACATTCCTCTAGGGTGGTCTTGGAGAAGGTTTTCTTACTGGTACCCATCTTAGCATGTCCCAAAGGGACTTTGAAGAACTCAAACACCTTAGTGAGAAGGAACCCGTAAGGCAGCTCATGATTACCATCCTTGAACTCTACCACTTTCTGCATGTGTTCTGTCATGATGCCGGGCAGGTTGATAGTTGTGTAGCTATCCAGTGCTTCCATGAGAACCAGGTCTGCGCGAGATGTAATGGATCTTCTCTCTGCATGAGGAAGCAAAACCTTGTTCACCATTTCAAACAACAATTGGTACACTGGAAGGAGGGCTTTCTTCCGTACCCGTTCCCCTTGCTGAGCTATTGTATCCTTCAGGAAAACATTTCTAAAGTTTGAAGAGCAGGTTCCCTGAACAGTAGACAAACCCTCAGCAGGCACTCCCAAAATACTTCCCAGCACAGCAAAGTCCATCACAAAATCAACACCATTCACCATCATACAAATATGATCGTGCTCAACTTTAAAGAAGCCGACATAAAAGCTGCGCACTTCTTCCTCATACACTTTGGGACTGTCACCTGTGAACAGGTGTGTCCACTGTTGAAATTCACATATTTCCACCAATTGACGCATACCAACCATATCCAGAATATTAGGGGCAAATGTACAGCCCCACAACACTTTTTGATTTTTCAATTTTGCCTTCCCAGCATCCTGGGCATCATCAACCTTGGCCCTTTTGAACGAACCAGGATCCTCACTGGCATTACTCTTCCTTTTCACTGATTTTCGAGCACTCTTTCCTTTCTCAGCAGATTTCCCATACACTCTTTCAACAGACTCTTTTTCAACAGACTTTTTAACCAGATTTTCACTAGATTTTTCACCCTCAGCATTGCTCACACGCATCTCACTCTCTTTCTCAACAAATTTTTCACCCTCAACCCATCTCAACTCCTTTCTAACCATAGAAGACTCCCTTTTGGTCTTTGGAACAGTAAGGTTCTTTGAGGACTTACGAACCAAGGAAACTAGTTCCTCTGTGACATCATTATCAACATTCACAACTTTTGTAGGAGGCACTACCTTTTCATTGACAGCCTTTCCATCTTTCACCAAATCTCCTCTTCGTCTTTTCCTTTTTACTTTGCCTTAAAACAGACTCAAATTCTTCCTTCTTTTGCAACCTCGTGATGGGTCTTTTAGAAGTTGACCCATGTGGAGGTGCCTTCTACTTCTAGCACTAATAAAGCTCGCTAGAGCCACATTATCATAATCTTCTTCTTCACTATCCTCCTTTTCCTCCTCGGACAAGGATCGCATCTCAGGGATAACTATGGACAAAGGCTCAGCATAAAAGTGAGGAGAGGGAGAAGGATCAATACTAACCTGGGGTGATTGAGAGGAACCAGGGGTTGGCTCATCTTGGGTGGAGGGATCAGGTCCCTTAGTAGGTGCCCCAGTAGCACTGTCCGGTGCTGATGGTTCAACAGGTACCAGTTCCCTACTCTCCACTAGTATACTATTTTCTTCCCTCTAAGAATCAGACACACCTTCACCACCCCCTATGATACTTCCTTCAACAGCTATAGACAACATGTTTTCTATGTCTTCTTGTTCTTGTACCCCCATGGTAAACTCAGAAGTAGGAAAAGTATTACCTGTAGAATCAAGGCTAGGGGTCGTCATTGTCTATTCAGCCGGTATATGGCCAACATTTTGTTCCCCCTCAAGAGTAGAGCTTTCTTGAACAGGCAGACTAGTGAATTCTGGATTTTCTTCCTGTTCGACCATTGCTTTAGGCGAGGCAAAAGGAGAGGTCACAGCCACAAACTTTTTGGGAGTCGTAGTTTTGCGACTCCAATGAGAACCAGTACTCAACTAGGTCGTAGAAGTGGGTGGTTGTGACTCTGATTTAGGGTTTGGACTGGCTGGAGTGGGGAGTGTTGGCTCTAACACTGGTGTTTCAATAGGTGAAGACATAGTGGAAACGATGACTGGAGCACTTTGGGCTTCCTGATTTTCAGTCATGATGGAGTTTAGTGAGTTGAAGAACAAGGAATTTGGTTTGAAGAAGGGAAAAGAGCAATTTTGGATTCTTTGATGTGGATAATTGTGAAAGTGACTGAGAGAGGTTATTTAATAAGAGTAAGGGACCGGTTAGGAGTGGGTGGCAATTTGGGTAGTCGGGTCGGGTCATAAAGAGGCGAGGCGTTCGGATTCAAACGGCAGAAAAAAAAACTGAAAATTGATGACGTGGCACCGTTTCAGCCGTTAAAAGTTGTGCATGAGAGTACAGAGGAACTACTAACCTGTGTCAAGGGAACCAGGTTCCCCGACAATTTTTGCAAATGTTAGCCTCATCCTTTGACCAACGTGCAATGCATTAGATGCTTCTTTGCTCTGTAATTGTCATGTGTGTCTACCTGTAACGGTATAAAGATGAGTTAGATTGTGCCAGAAAAAACTTTTTATCCGCTTTACCTATACATCTCTTTCGTAGCCAATCATCAAGGGACCAGGTCCTCAGCTTGATTTCATCAACCCTAGTGCCAGGCGATTCTTTTCAAAATGCTCTTTGCTCAGTGCTGTGGTGAAGATATCTGCAATTTGATCTTCTGTGCTACAGAACTTCATACATATGTGCCCTTTCTCAACATTGTCTTTGAGGAAGTGATGTCGCACATCAATATGCATTGTTCTATTATGTTGAACTGGATTTTTTGCCATGTTGAGAGCACTAGTGTTATCACACAGTGAGGGCACAAAATCAGAGAACCACCAAAATCTTCTAGCTATTGCTTGATCCACAACAGTTGAGCATAGCAAGAGGCAACTGCCACATACTCAGCTTCAGCAGTTGAAAGAGCCACTGAGTTTTGTTTTCTTGTGCCCCATGAGATTAGACACGACCCCAGAAAGTGTGCCATACCAGAAGTGCTTTTCCTGTCCACCAGATAACCAGCATAGTCAGTATCGGCGTACCCTATTAAGTCAAAGTTATCTCCTGAGGTATAGTAGAGAAACAGGTCCTGCTTTCCCTTGAGGTATCTCAGAATTCTCTTTGCAGCCTTCAGATGAGACTCCTTTGGATTGGACTGAAGCTTGGCACAAAGTCCCGAACTGAAGACAATGTCTGGTCTAATTGCTGTGAGATACAGAAGTGACCCAAAATGCCTCTATACATGGTCTCGTTTATAGGAGAACCAGGTTCATCCATGTCTAGACGAGTGGATGTGGCAACGGGAGTGTCAATAATTTTTTGTCTTTCTATGTTAAATCTCTTCAGCAGCTCCTTGATGTACTTCTGCTAACTTATCATTGTCCCCTTGGGAGTTCACCTGTAAACCCAAGAAAAAATTCAGTTCCCCCATCATGCTCATTTCAAACTCACTCCCCATGATTTTTGCAAATTCCTCACACATAGAATCGTTTGTTGCTCAAAAAATGATGTCATCAACATAGACTTACACAATGAGTAGGTTCCTTTCCTGTTTCTTCAGAAAAAAGGGTGTTGTTAATTTTCCTCTTGTAAAACCATTTTCTAGAAGAAATTTTGACAACCTTTCATACCAAGCGCGAGGAGCCTTTTCTAGTTTAAAGACATGCTCATGATTCTCAAATCCAGGTGGTTGCTTGACGAAGACCTCTTCCTTTAGAAAACCATTCGGAAATGCACTCTTGACATCCATTTGGAACAATTTGCATTCCATATGGGACGCGAATGCAATGAGAATTCTGATAGCCTCCATTCGAGCAACTGGAGCAAAAGTTTCATCATAGTCAATCCCTTCTTCTTGATTGTAGCCTTGAACTACTCGCCTTGCCTTGTTCAGCTCCGGACTGAGATAGTGGTACCCCCCGTAGGTGCAGGAACTGAGGTAGTCTGCTCCGGACTAGAAATCAGGCAGGGTGATAGCAGGGCAATTATCCTCACCCGCAGTATCAAGTAGTGAATCATCGGCCACTCCTGGGGTGGCACTGGCTCCTTGGCCAATTCTGGCCTTCTTCTTGGGTGCCATGTACTGAAAATTGAAGGAAAGCACTAGTTAGAGGAGGAATAGTTTCACAATTGCCGCATGATCCAGAATATCAAAGAAGGGTGTTATTCCTAATGCCCAAGTAGCCTCCAACTTATAGATATGGTCGACTTCACACCGATAAGAAGGACTCTACTAGACACGGCTCCGAGACGTCCTAAGACACTTTAAAACCTTAGGCTCTGATACCAAGTTTGTCATGCTCCAACCTCAGGAGGCGCGACCGGCGCTCAATCGAGTGAACCTAACTGAGCAAGCCTTATCAAACACTTTCTAACCAACTCAATATAATTAAGGAATCCGGCTTTCGATTAATTAGACAATAGGAGGGGCTGTACATTCAACATTGATAGTTCATTTTATATCACAACCTTAACCCGTAGTTAGGTTCCAAGATTTCTATACAGTTACAATTTAGAGAAAACAAGAGTTTAGAGTTACAACATAGTTCATAGACCCATCCAACACCCATACGTAACCCACACAAACGTCTACGGAGCCTCTATGGATACAAAAGACAAATTATGACAATGCCGGTAACAAGGCCCCGGCTATACCTCAAAAGTGGAAGTATACAACAAAGATGTACAACATAACCCCTTGAAGGAGAAAGGGGGCTCACCAAGACTTCGAAAGGAGGACACTCCGCTACGCACGATCGGCAGTGTCCGCTATGGAACCACCTACATTCATTTAAAAATGTAGCGCCCCTGGCAAAAGAGACGTTAGTACCATGGAATAGTACTAATATGTATAACTAAACACCATCTAGTTAGAAAGAACTTTCATACAAGAATAAGGAAATCAGAAGTATAACTCAAACACTTTAGATGATCACAACATTATCAAATAAAAGAATCATACAATTTTCACATCGTGTTTCCATAGCTTTTTAGTTTGGGGCATTTCATACTGTTCATCATTGTTCACAATACCACCGCTATATTGAGCTGAGTCCGATCTCGACCCGATCGGCTAGGTTGCCTCATTTGAGACATACACTTCAATCACAAACACAATACCACCATGTGTGCGGCATGCCGTCCGATCTCGGCCCGATCGGCTAGGCCGCCTTACCAAGGCGTTTTTCTTTTCCATCAATCATCTCATTTCAATCTTTGTTTCACATATATCATTTCATGGCACTTGGGGCCACGGCTATCACGTCATATATTTGGCACTAGGCCACATCTCACATCATTCCCAATTTCAATGTTAGATTTGTAATTTGGGATAATATGTGCACACAAGAGAAAATAAAATTGTAAGCATAGATGAGACTTCACATAAATGGCACAACATATGCAGCTTCAATCTCAATTTAAGGTCTTAAGCATCTCAATACATGATTCATATTCCTCGCACCTTTTCAAGTTATCAAAAATAGCACATTGACCATATTGAGAGACATCTTTCACGCATATAAGGTTGCAACCCCAAATTCATGTGAAACAACAATTAATACAATAATTCAACTTTAATCTTACCGTATTTACACAAACACCAACGGAGCTCAATTTCTAAAAGACGGGGTTTTAGCCATACAAACCTCAATAGAGCTTTCCCTTAATCCTATAATGTTTCGGAATGTTTTATACTTCAATCTATTTAAGCAATGTAGCACAATTGAACCCATAATCAGGAAAAGATCATAATCTTAGCTCGCTTGAGCATTTTATCAAGCATTGAGTGTTCATTAAAGTCTTATGGTACTTTTATGCAAGATTACACTAGCCCTTTCCCCATGCCTCTCTATTTATAATTTCCACATATCTTCTAAGAACACATGCATGCAATGTAGTCACCCTTATCCCAAAAACCTGAACAAACTGCCTGGGTATGCGACAAGAATGCGGTCCGCATACCTGTTCTGCGGTTGCATAATGCACCACAGAACTGCTCATCGCAAAAATTCCAAGGGGATTATGCGACGATTATGCGGCCCGCATATCGATTATGCGATCGCATAATTGGCTTCATAGTTGACCTAAAAATTAACCATCACACTGCTTGACTCAGCGGCGACTATGCGGTCCGCATAGCTATTATGCGACCGCATACTGGACTGCAGATTCGCACTTTTCTGGAAAATATTATTCCTTGACTTTTTAATGCATAGATCAGTCCAAAGGGTCCGAACCGCAGCAAATTTCTAACACATATTCCTAATTTGGCACTACGAGCTTTCGGATTTTGAGTAGAAGTTTTCACGGGGCCTTACAGCAAGTAGACTGACCTTCTTCGAAGTTTGGCGAAGCAACCATGAGGATCCTTTCTAGGTGTTAGCCTGATAGAAAGAACCTGCTCTGATACCAATTGTTAGAAATTAAGGGTCCACCAAACTATATAGAGAACCAGGTTCTCTATATGTTCCTACAGAACACACACGCACTACAATAAGTAAATGACACAATGGAGTTTTACGTGAAAACCTACCAGCTCACGGGATCAAAAACCACAACCTAACCTTGTAGGATTTCAACTTCACTACGGAGCAAACTTTAGATTACAACCTATTGTAACCTAGTAATTAACCGCTTAATCCCTCACTAACTTGTAACAACTCTATTACAAGCCACTTTGTAATAACATTTTTACAAAGACTTACAACTCGACTAACTCTAGCCAAGACACAAACACAAGGGTTTATGATTTACAAAGATTCCCTACACAATGCTTCTAACTAAGCTAAGTTATAAGTAGAGTGCTTCAACAAAGGTACACCACAACTAAGGACATGTAATAATTCGATACAGGGAACTGGTCCGTTGTTATGTTGTTCTTTGTTCTTGATGCCCTTGAGAGTCACTTGCAAGATTGATAGATGACTTGAGAGAATAATCAGATCAAATCTTGAATGTGCAAGTGTTTTATTTTATCTTTGCTTGATGTTAATAATTCATTTGTGACATCACTTGAATGATGTAAGCAAGTTTGGTAAAGGCATTCCCCATAAAGTTGACTGCTGCACTGTTCTTGCATTGTTGCGTGTGCAGGCAACAACTTTACAGCTGGGGCAGTTGACTTGTACAGTCACCACGGGAACTCGTAGCTATTTGTTCCCTCTATTGTTCCTTTGACTCTGAAGAGTTTAACTGTGTCCACGGCTGGAGACTTGTTATCTTAAGTTCTTGAGGATGTGTATCAGGTTTCTTATCTAGTTTGTAATAGTAAGTTTGTTAGATCATCAAAACATAACAGGGATACACATATGGGATTTTTTCATATATATACACTATTTGAAACTTTATTACCCTTAATGTTCATGTTTAACTAATTACCTGGCATAAACAAGTTTTGTTTACCAAATATATACAATCTACCTTAAAAGGCTCCCAATCCATTATTTGTGGCTTCAATCAAGGGATTTAGTTACACCATTTTCTTCTTTCTCTCCTCTCTCCCCTCTTCTCTCCAGCAAACCGTTGTTTTTCTTTGCTTCCGGGGAAACTTCACGTCTTTGGAAGTGCACAGTCTTATGAAACTCAAGCTTTACTTTAGTTGATAAAAACACTTAGAATATCCAATTCAGCTTGATGTTTGGGAGAATTACAATGGAGATTTTTGCAGCTTGACTTCAACACTGCATATGAGTATTACCTGTCAAGACAACTCAGTTACTGAGCTCAACATTAAAGGAGATAAGTTGACTAAGCTAAATGATCAATTTTATGGATTTACTGTTCCAAATCAAACATTATCTGAGGGTTTTTCAATTGATTCTTTTGTTACAACATTGACAAGGTTAAATAGTTTAAAGGTTCTTACTTTAGTTTCACTTGGTATTTGGGGACCCCTACCTGATAAAATTCATAGGTTATCTTCACTTGAACTTTTGGATATGAGTTGAAATTTTCTCTTTGGTTCTGTTCCTTTTCAGATGTCAAGATTGATAAAGCTTCATACTTTAACATTTGATGGCAATTTTTCAATGATACTGTTCCTGATTGGTTTGATTCGTTAACCAATCTTACTATTTTAAGCTTGAAGAATAATAGATTGAAGGGTCAGTTTTCAATTTCTGTGTCTAAACTTACAACCCTCATTGACATTGTTCTGTCACACAATGTGATTTCTGGTAAATTACCAGATTTAACTGCCTTGTGTAATTTGCTTTTATTGGATTTAAGGGAAAATCATTTGAATTCTGAACTGCCACCTTTGCCTAAAGGAGTTACCACAGTTCTTCTAATCAGTAATGCTTTTTTCGTGAGAGAATGAGAAAAGTTCTATTTAGAGAATGCGGCAGTGAAACTTATCTACAATTTATCTACAACTTTCATACATTATTTATATCAAGTTATATACAATTACAATATCATACCACTTAAAAAATAATTTTTATATAAATTTTATACAATATGTCTTTTGTATATTTTGTATCTAATTTATACATAGTAAAAATAAATTTCATGCAACTAATTGTATATTATACAATTTATCTACAACTTTCACACATTATTTTTACCCAGTTAAATACAACTATAATAACATACAACTTAAATTCAAATTTTATACAATATGTCTTTTGTATATTTTGTATCTGATTTATACATAGTAAAAATAAATTTCATACAACTAATTATATATTATACAACTTATCTATAATTTTCATACATTATTTCTACTCAGTTATATACAACTACAATATCATACAACTTAAATATAATTTTTATACAATGTTGTTCAACTTTTATACAATAGTTAAATGAATAAAAGAAAAATATATAAACAACAGAATACAAATTTTCTATAATTTTTCTACAATTTTACTACAATTTCTACAGTATAATGTATGTCATGTCGTCTTCTTCTTCTTCTTCTTCTTCTTCTTCGAGTTTCAATCTGAAATTCAGTCAAAACCAAGTCTAATCTTCACCAAAACCCCTCAAAATTGAGCTATAAACTCCAAACCATATACCCAATTATTTGCAACAACACCCAATCCAAACAAACAATGATTTTTGAAAACTCAAATTCGAATTCAAAGCTTCAAAGCTTTTTAATGGCTGTCAATGGTGGAAATGTTGCTCTCTTTTCCTTTGCTTTACATTACTAACATTTGGGATTGAGAGTTAGAGAAAGACGTAGAGAGAATTCTCAATTCTTTGCAACAACATCCAATTCAAACAAATAATGTTTTTTGAAAACCCAAATTCGAATTCAAAGCTTCAAAGCTTTTAAATGATTGTCAATGGTGGAATTGCTGCTCTCTGTGCAAGATACGTGGGAGAGGGGGTGGGATGTGGAGAGAGAAACGTGGGGGAGTAAAACTTAGGACACTAATTATTATCATTAATTTCCTTAAAATATACATAAATAGTAATTGGGTATATAAAATGTAATTATAGTAAAACTTGAGTATGAGGGTAATATAGTTTCATATAGTGTATAGGAATGTAAAAATTCCTACCCATATAACCTATCCGTCCATAACTCAAATACATTCACCTATCGTGGTTACGTTTATAATCTTTGTGTTTTATTTAAGCGGCTCGGACTATGTTTTTCTACTTGATACAAAACATTTTTTTAAATTATTTTATCTCATATCAAAACGTGTGTATGTGACTCAAGTCACTGCGGCAGGCAAGTTATGATTGGCAAACAATAATGTTAGTTACGCATGTTAAATTAATAGTTCAATGTGCATAATAAAATAATTCGAACATTCAGTTCCATATGCTTTTATCGTAGATTTAATAGCAAGACTTTTTTAAAATTTGTCCAAGCTTTAAACGATATTCCTATGATAAACTAATTGTCCGAAAACGCTTGACGAGGCAAGACAAGAGGGTTTCTCACTAGGGCTCGTGTTCGTTCCGAAGTTATGACACACAAAATTGGACTTGTGCGAGCAAGGAAGTTTCCCATCGATCAAAACTCCTGACATGTGGCCAAATTCTAACACATAGCTATTTTTGCAAAAATTATTGAAACGAAGTAAAAATTTAAACAGTGACACGAAATCGGGACAAGTGCACAGATAGCCATTCTAAGAGATGTTATTTAGAGATTAGCCAACACTTATTTCGTCCTAAAATTTTAAACTAAAAATCTTAACTTCAGGACAAATATGAAACTGGAAAACTTAAATTCAGGTTAATTTTTATAGAAGAATTAACCAAATAGCTGCTCATCCAACTGCTTAAACTAAAAATAGCCAGTGGAGGTATAATATATCCATAATTATGTATTATATGTGTATAATTATGTATAATCAATGTATATGTCTGAAAAAGTAAACAATGAATATGGTCAGCTATTTATGTAAAGATCCCATTTTTAAATAGCAGCCCTTTAGAGTGGCTATCTGGTGTCATTTCTGCCACGAAATCAATAAACTCCAAAACAAAAAGGGATCTGGGCCTCATCCAGCCAGCCCGAGAAAATACCATCACCATGAACTGGGCTTTGACCCACCCGTAGGGTATTGCAACGAAACAGATTGGAAACGGGCCCAAATCAGGTAATATTCGGAGCAAAAGTACCTATGTAAGCTGTTCCTGTCCCCTTACAAGACAAATGCTTTCATTGGGTTGTAGGGTTTTTCTGGTAAATCCTTTATATTCCCCTAATTGCTACATAGAATTCATATAGTTTGCAATTGGCATGTAGTTAAGCAGTTAATTAATTGATCGCCAGGAGAAGTGTACTTATACTTGAAATCATTTGATGGCATTGTTGATGATGTGTTTCAGGTAAACAATAGCGGGAAGTCGAATATGAGGCCTATATTCGTGGGGAATTTTGAGTATGATACACGTCAATCAGAACTGGAACGATTGTTCTCCAAGTATGGAAGGATCGAGCGTGTTGACATGAAAAATGGTATCCTTTTTGTTTTCTCTTTCGTATTTTCTGTTGGTTTAGTTAGTTTTATTATTGTACTATGCATTCTTGATACTGAAATGAATAACAAAGATGATAGACACAAATATATTGGAAATAAAAAAGATCCTAATGGCTTTATTCGTGGAATTATATTGCAAGTTAAAACCCAGTAGGTGGTTGTATCTTCAGTTGTTCGAATTACATGATTCTTTAATGTCAGTAGGTGTGGTTTTAAATTTTTGTTAGTGCTGATCTTCCTGGAGCTATTAATGTTTGCTCTTTAGCTACGTGTAGCCTTTTCAAACCATGTCAAAGGAGTGGGTTGGTCCAGACCCCTGTAAAAATAGTCTAATTATGATGATTTTTATGTGTCCCACTCGTAGCTGACCCTAATTAGTTTGGGATGAGCATTGTCGGGTTTGTTGATTAATATTTTTATATCAACAATATTATGTTGATTCCCCCTCCCAGCTTATGCGTACAGGCTTTTTTACTTTTTGGATACTATGATGGTGATTATTTTGGTTAAATATATTGCTTTGCTACATAGCTACTTTGTTTTAGCTATGTATGTGTGCACATGACATGGTAGGACATGGTGGGGAGCCAAATGTGAAATTCATTTGGAGAAGATCTCCATTTTAAGTGTTTGTTTTGACGCAGGAATGTCTCCCAAGGAAAAAGAGCTTCTATCATGGCTCAACACTTGCAAAAACTTCTATTGCAAGGCCACCTATCTGTCTTCTTGCTCTCCTTCTCAATGATGGAGTTGTTCTGCATTACTTTGACTGATCTTCCGTCATTCACCTACTTCACTGCCCATGTTGCCATTTTTCAAGAATGGTTGTGATGGGATTTGTCTGTTCTTCATGCCATGCCTACCACTAGTAATAAGCGGATCAATGAATTCTTATCATGCCATGCCTCCTTATTTCGAATCGTGCTGTGAATTGGTGAAGCATGCTTAGCAATGACTCAGACTTGACATCTTGGATTTAAACATTTAATAAGCCTTCATCATCATCATGATTTAGTTCATGCAAGGCCTCTCTACCTCCTTACTTTCATCAGGCCTTCACATACTTGCAGGTGTTGTACTTTATTTAATTCCTAAAGGGAATTATAGCTTTGATTTAGCTGATGTACAATCTGCTCAAAAGATTTTCAAACTTTGTTCTCATGCTTTTCTTTGGCCTTATAATGGAGTCTTTACAACTACAGGGTTTGCGTTTGTCTACTTTGAGGATGAGCGCGATGCCGCAGATGCCATCCGTGGTCTTGACGACATACCATTTGGGTATGACAAACGTCGGTTATCAGTGGAATGGGCTAAGGTATTTCATTGCACTCTTCTTTCCCAAATGTGGCAACTGCCATCCCATTAGAATTACCTTCTCCAAGAGGCAACATGATTGATATTATGATCAACAGTCTATGTAAAGAACTACGCTATTATAACTTTGTTTCGACAGGGTGAACGTGGTAGACCTCATGATGGCTCCAAGGTTGCAGCAAACCAAAGACCTACAAAAACTTTGTTTGTCATTAACTTTGACCCTAATCACACTAGGGTGCGTGACATAGAAAGACACTTTGAACCGTACGGAGAGGTCCTTAATGTTCGCATACGGCGGAATTTTGCATTTGTGCAGTTTAAAAATCAGGAAGATGCCACAAAAGCCTTGGAGAGTACACACATGAGGTTGTCAGTGCATTTTTTTGTATTTGCTTACATTGTGATTTCACATCCATGTTATGCTATTGTTTCTTGTCTCCTGACAAGAAGTGATTATTGCATTTGCAGTAAGATCCTGGACAGAGTGGTTTCTGTAGAGTATGCTTTGAGGGATGATGGCGAGAGGGGGGACAGGTATGGCAGCCCTGGAAGAGATTATGGCAGGCACGGGGATAGTCCATTTCGAAGGTCACCAAGCCCAATGTATCAAAGGAGTCGACCTAGCCCTGATTATGGCCGTTCTCATAGTCCTGCCTATGATCGATACAGGAGTCCTGAGTATGGAAGGTATCGCAGGTAGATATGTGTCTCTGACAAATTTTTCATTTTTCTACTATTTAAACTAGCTAGGCTCTATAAGCTTTTGTAATAGTTAGAGCTCATGTTCCCATTTTTCCTTAATAATTTCAGCAGGTCTCCTGTTCGGAGGTCAAGAACTTGAAGCGGTGTTTTATTGGGGGGAAGATCGCCGCTCCTTTCTGGATAAATGCTTGCTGTGTATTAAATATTAATGTAATGGATTTATTGCATGTGTTGCTTAAACGTTAGAGAGTGTGGCAGTTCAATTTGGCTGTTGGAAAACTTTTACATGGTGGAATCACGGTCTCTGCATATTGAGACCACTTGGCACGAATTCATGACTGATGAGAAGGAACATATGTAAGGAAACACTTATTAGCTTGTGAGGTTTCAGCAGACATTGGAGCGAACTAACGTATGCTCCAACTGCATGCTTCAACTGTTGTCTGCTGCGTATATCCTGTTCTGCCTTCTTTTTCTCATTTTTGATTGTGACCCCAACTTTTAATGGGTTGTGCAGCATTGGATTTACCTTGTAGTAAAATTTGTAGAGTAGTGGGACGTAAAAAGTATCTCACCTAGTTTTTGTTGTGTATGTTCTCTACTTATTTCTTTTTCTCATACCTCAGAGGTCCTTGTTTTTCTCCCTTGAAGTTAATTTGTATGATGTGTTGATGTTACATGCATCTTTGGGCTTTGATTGAAACTAAAAAAAAAGGGTCTTAATTGTGATGCAAGTAAGTCTTCTATTTAGAGACCGCACTGGTTTTACTTAACAGGATCCCTGTAGAACCCATCCGTTTACTATTGTTTTTCATATGTGCCAGGAAATGGATAAATTATACGAGTGCTACCTTGGCGGTCATTTTTGGGACTATACTGGTCCACCGGGAGTGAATTTTGTAAGTTCAGTTTTGCGCCAGCAAAGTTTGTGTGCTTCTAAGGTATTTTTATAGAAAGCTTTCTGAAGTGTGGGGCAAACGGCGCCCTCTACTTCTACTTCTAACTAAAGGCGAACAGCCGGCATTGCAAGCAAATAGAAAGCCCCCGCCCATTTGAGTGTTCCCGGACCACCCATCTCTTCCTTCCCCTTCGCCCGGCCCGGTGAGATCAGATTTCTAGAACGAAGTGAAGTGATAGGAAGAGAAGACTGCTGGCGTAGTTAGTTTTTTTTTTTTTTTGAGAAATTTTCATAAAGTACTATCTTTTAGTAGTAATTAGCCATCTATAGATACCATTTGCTATATTACGAATTATAGATACCTTTTCTGTGGTTATAAGATGTATTTGATGTATTTAAGCTATTGTATTCATGAATACAGTAGCAAAAATAGGCGTGAATCAGTCGAGTGTATTCGACTGTATTCATGGAGTGAAACATGGGATTACAGCTGGACAGATTATTGTATTCGACTGTATTCACGGCGTGAAATAGGGGATTACACTGTTTTTAAAACGGAAAGTGAATCAATTAACATAATAGACTTCTAATATAACTCAACAAACTCAATTATAACACACAAATTTTGTATTTTCAGTTATAAAAAAGATTCTCAACCGGAAAATACACCAAAAACATACTCCCTCCATTTCATATTAAATGAGGTACTTTCCTTTTTAGTCTATTCCAAAATAAATGACACATTTCTAAATTTGGAAATAATTCAACTTTAAACTCCTCATTTTACCCATTTTATCCTTAATGAGAAGCTTTTATAACCACACAAAAGTTATGGCCCTACAAAGCTTTAACCCTTAAGCTTTTAAGACCACAAATTTTAAAAGTCTTTCTTTTTTTCCTTAAACTCCGTGTCGAGTCAAACTACCTCATTTAATTTGAAACGGAGGGAGTAGCAATCTTCAGAGAAATTATATAATACATCTATATACATAAATTATATTGATTAAAAAAAACATATGAATACATTCATGGCATATAGCGAGACAGTGAATACAATGAAATACATAGAATACAACGGGATACATTGAAATACAATGAAAAAAAAATAGTGAATACAATGAAATACATGGAATACAACGAGATACATTGAATTACAATGAAAAAAAAAAGACAATGAATACAATGAAATACATGAAAATACATTGAAATATATTAATAGAAAATCAAGTTGCTCAGCCCCAAACTCCGTCGTCTTTGTTCAAGAACAAACCCTAATTTCCGGCGAATTCGCCGTTCACTGGAAGCCGGTAGTGAACACAACGTCAAAGCCTTCAATGCCATGTCTCAGAAGATGTAGAAATCACAGAAACTTATATCCTTCAATGACGAATTGATTGATAAAGACGAATTAACTTATATCCTTCAATGACGAATTAATAGAAAAAACAACGTCAAAGCCTTCAAGCCTTCAATGACGAATTGAGGAAGGAAGAGGAACGTCAAAGCCTGCCCTGTTAGCCATAGCAAAAGTGGATGGATGAGAAAGGATGAACTCCCTATAGATTCGGAATGGGCTTTTGAAATAAGGTCCAATTGATTAGGGCACAATATATAAGAAACGGCAATAACACAAAAATAACAATTGGTGCGGTGAAAGCAGAGAGCTATAGGGAGTTTCAATGGGTAGTTTTGCTCCTCTCTGTCATTCTCCGCCGTCGATGATCACTCAAATGAAAATTTTCCGAGACAACGGAGATGAATCAGTGGAGAATTGTGGTTGTATTCATGGAGAAAGACTGGCGTTGAGACAGAGAGAGGGTGGAGAAAAATCTGAAAGAATAAGAGAGAAAAATAATCCAAAGCGTATTTTATGGCTTAAGGGTAGGAGGTGACCATAAATAGATATTTGGCTATAAAAATCAAAAGGTAGCTATGGAATATAATTTTTTAAAAGGGTATTTATTTAAAATAAATAAGGTATCAACCTTTGCTATAGGAGGTAAAAATTCCTTTTTTTTTTTCTTGTCTCAACCCCCATTGGCTTTCTGTTTGCCGATTTGTCCTAAAAAAAAAACGGGGAGAGGGGAGGGGGGAGGGAATCCCAAAGTATTTTGTTACTCTAGATTTTTGGTTTTCCAGTAGAGGGTAGCCAATCTTCAGAGATGCTTTAATGGTCTGGAGGCCCATTATAACTTTTAAGATCAATTGCCACACTTTTTTTTTAGAATTTTTTTTTTCCTCAAGAGACACTTCTCTGGTATTGTCTAAACGCTAAATTGGTTTGTTCCTGTAGAGAGGAGTGGCCTAGACCTTTCCAACTCCAACCTCATACGAAATTCAAGTTCATATTTGAAGATTGAAAAAAATGAAATCTTTAAGAGTTAAAGAGAAGAAATATGGATATCTTAGCAGCGTCAATAGTCTGTCCAATCCGAAGGCTAAGTTTCTGTGGTCGTCCTTGGGACGGAGTCTTCCTTGGTTAGCAGTTACCAAATTTGAGTTGAATCTTCAAAAAAGTTCAACTTGCTTCGCTTTTTGCAGGATGAAATCAAGTGATTATCTATACCCCTTATAACAAAACAAAATAATCTATAAACAGTGCATTTGTCCATTACATCCATTAAGCCGGTAATTCGACATGCAATCCGTGACGCGTACAATTTTGATGCATTTATTGCATCATATTCATACTGTACCATACCGTAGATCGACGAGGATGTCACACATCGTATCGGGTAGGATGGATGAAGTGGAGGTTAGTATCTGGAGTCTTGTGTGACAAGAGAGTGCCAACGATACTCAAAGGTAAGTTCTACAAAGCGGTGGTTAGATCGGCCATGATGTATGGGGCTGAGTGTTGGCCTGTTAAGAACTCACATATCCAAAAGATGAAAGTAGCAGAAATGAGGATGTTGAGGTGGATGTGCGGGCACACTAGGATGGATAAGATTAGGAATGATGATATTCGCGAGAAGGTGCACGTGGCTCTCATTGATGACAAAATGCGGGATGCGAGGCTCAGATGGTTCGGGCATGTACAAAGGAGAAGCCCAGATGCTCCAGTGAGGAGGTGTGAGCGGCTGGTTGTGGAAGGCACGAGAAGAGGTAGAGGGCGGCCTAAGAAGTATTGGGGAGAGATGATCAGACAGGATATGGCGAGACTTCAGATTTCCGAGGACATGACACTTGATAGGAAGTTGTGGAGGTCGAGTATTACGGTTGTAGGCTAGGAGGTAGTTGAGTCTTGGCGTTACTTTGTACCTTTGTGAGCCTAGTCCGGTAGGGTTTTGTCTAAGAGAGCTAGGGGCAATGTCGTGTCTTAATATTTTCTTTTTCGACGTTGGATCCATTTACTAGCCATCGTTTTTACTTTGCATTTTTCTTCTGCATTTTATGTTCCTATTTTTCCAATAATTTCCGTGATGAATCTAATATCCTCTCCTTTTGTCTTCTTTTTATTATCTTGAGCCGAGGGTCTTTCGGAAACAGCCCCTCTACCCCTTCGGGGTAGGGGTAAGGTCTGCGTACACACTACCCTCCCCAAACCCCACTTATGAAATTTTACTGGGTTGTTGTTGTTGTATTCATACCGTACCAATTAACAAGCTAACTAGCTATGACAAATAGCGATACACAGAGTTGGAAGTGCGTTATCTGCACCGCAACTCTGTTTCGGATTAAAGAATATACATATTTATACAAATTATACTAAGTAATTTGTACCTCCGATTGTGGATGTCAAGTGCAGGGGTGTGCAAAAAACTCATGTTGAAGTGCCCTTTCAAGCCGGGTCTCAGCATCTTGCATCATCTCAGGGCTAAGTCTGACCATGAGTATGCAAAACTCTGTTTCGTCCGATGCTCCATCACCATTCAAGTCTCCTTCTCTCACCATAGCCTCTGCATCTTCTTTGCTCATTCCCTCCATCCCGAGAAGCGCAGAGTTTCTTCTCAAACTAGCCGGTGTGATCAACCCGACTGTTGGGTCGGCCAGCAGCCGGAATCCTCCACATAGCTCCCTAACAAATGTATGCACGTCTAACTTCTCCGCCATCACCGGTAATAAGTCTTGATATTCACTTGTCGTTGCACCAACTTTGCTTTCCACTGTCTTCTTAATTTGAGCTTGGCACACAACTCTATTATATATCTATTGTGAATACAAAAATTCAAGCTGATCAGGGTATATCAAAAGTTGAATTAAACTCCCTTGTTTATAGTAGTACAGATTTTGTTGTAACTCTCAAGGATTGATCTTGATTTAGGGAAGTAGGACAATATTTTGTAAAGCTAAATAAATGAGGGTGGGTGCGGGCTATTGTTTGAACAAATAATTGCTAAACCAATCGATAACATATTAATGGGGTGAATCTTAGTTGAGCTTAATAAATCCTTGATCAAATAAGACGAAAGTCTAATACAACGAGAAGAATTTAGTAAGGCTAACCAGTGAACTTAATGACAGTGTATATAATATCATAAATGCGCAATGAATGCAAGAAACGACAATGGTTATAATGAGAAGGAACTGTCACCCAATGATTATGTGATTGGGTGATTCTTCCTTTTATCGACACAAAAAGGGTCTGCAGCTGATATGAATGTGGAATCTAAAGATTTATGGATGAAGGTTAAACAACATGTGCTTAGATAAAGTGAATAAGACAATTCTTTCGTATATTCCCTCTCTTCTCTTACAATGCGTTCTTCGAAAAAGGCAGATCCCCCTCTTGTTTACTATCTCCTCCTATTTATAAGGGATATTTCCCAAAAAAAACCCTAAAAGTTACAACATAAAGAATATCCAACATGCTTATTCTTCCTGTCCTTTCTAAGTTTAAACTACCGATACTATCTTATTTCGGCTGCCCGCCTCTGGTCGTCGTCCTTTGCCACAACGACTATCAGTCGTTGTGTTGTAGTGACTCCGTCCTATGTCTTGCTAATCCGTTGTCGTGGTTGCCAAATTTGGACCAATACAGTTAGTCCCTCCGCTTGTTGAGGTCGTGGCCCTGCACGTCCTTGATAACCGGATATCATCAGTTTTCATTGGAGAATTTGGCTGTTGAATTGCGCCGGTGTGGTCAAGGCCGAGAGAGCGACACGTCCTATGGAATCCTGATTGACGTAGTTATCAGGATATGAAGTCACTCCCACGCGCGTCATCATTACGCACCTTCCCGAGACAACATCTGATTGCTTGTCGCTTTGGTTTTAGCGTCATTAGCAGTCTTCTGCTTCGATTCTCGTGCCATCCAACCCTATAAATAGGTGAAGATTTTGTTTTTTCAGAAACTTTTAGCCATTTCCTTCCTTGTGTATGCATTGCCCCCTTTGATTATTTTTCTCGGTTCTTTAGCTCAGTTACCGTAGCCCTACTTCTCATCTTTCCGTTCAGTCACTGTTCCTCATTCTGGGATTACCAGCATACCTTCTATTATCAAAATGCCCCGAACTCACCGTGCAGATGATGAGGTTTCCGACGCCACTCCGTTGTCCATGGCCCCTCCTTCCGGTAGCGGGGATGTAGCTGTTGAGGAGGGTGATAGAATTCCCCACCGTGGAAGAGATACTCCCAAGAAACCCTATGTACAGGAACGATTTCCACAAAGAGCCTGCTCCTTCCCCCGTTCCGGTGATCTCTGAGACCGGTCCAACTCACATAAATGAACTCCGGTCCATGTATAATATTCCTCCTTATGTCGAGATGGTTCCAGCCGGGGAGGACCTCGTGGAGGTCCACAGACCGGGATATTGTGCTTTTTACGTGTATCCTTTTGTGATCGGTCATACCCTCCCCCTCCTTCCGTTGGCGGAGGAGTTCTGTCGATTATATGAAGTCTGCCCGGCGCAGCTGTCTCTGTATACTTATAAGATTTTTCTGGTGCTTACGAAGTATGCGGAGTTGGCTGGGTGTGTGGCATTCACCACCTTTTACATTTGTTTTCCCCGAGTTTCCACAGGGGTACCATGATTCATCTGCGACATCGTGGGACCAGGGGGTTGGTGGTTGGAACTGACGACAGGGTAAGCCGAAAGTTTTGGTACAAATATTTCTTCATCAGAACGGATCATTTGGTATCGGACCCCGCTGCATTTCCAGAGCAGTGGAATCACAACCGTAGGTGTTGGTAGCGTACGCCTGTTGTTTACTTTCGTTCTTTCTAATTTTTATTTACTTGTGACTTTTCTGTGTAGCTGAGAGACGTGCACCCTTTCCCGTCGTCGGCATTGAGGATTGGGTAGCTCTTGTGTTACCTTACGTAGTGGGGACTCGAGATTGGCCTGCCTTCCTCAAACGCTTTGGGCCGAAAGTTTCGTCGGGTAAGTGTTCCTTTTGCTCTGGCCTTCGGTTGTTTGCCGCCGTTTATTGATACGACCACTTTGTGGTGATAGATCGTAGGGTTTCCAAGAAGAAGGCTCCGGTCCCGGCGTTTCGCCAGCCCGTCGCATCGGCGGGGATGCAATTTACCTTAGCTGAGTCCGTCCAAGGAGGTCGTACTCAAACTGTACCAACAAGGGACTCTCCTTATGAAGTCGTTGTACGGGATGAGATCTCTTCTCGGCCTGTCTACCACCTCGTGGATGAGCCTTCCAACGGGGATGAATCACCGTCGAGGAAAAGGAGGAGGGTGGATCTTGGTAAGGCCATCGCCACCGATCTTGAAAAGAAAAGAGTTGTTACTTCGGGAATGGCGTCCTCACCTAGGTTAGGTACAGGGGCTGTTTTTATGGCGGATGCCATTTTAGCGGGGAGATCCCCTAAGACCGAAGGGGCATGTCAAGGCGGGGGATCTGTACGATTTGCCGAAGGTAGTGCGTCGTCTGCTGTCAGAGGAGGTGGAGTGGTGCATGCCGAGGACGAAGATTCAGGTGCGGACGTTAATCCCGAAGATGTGCGAGCTTTCTTGGAGCGACATACTCGCGTGGAAGTGAGGACGGAGGGTCCTGATCGACACATAGTCATTCCCGTGGATTATGACTTGCTGGCGAATTCCGAGCAGGCAGCATCGGCGTTTGCCCCTATGTGCGCTGCTTCCGAGAGTACAACGCTTAAGGCGATGAGTGACGCAGAGCTATCGCAGAGTATTTCCGGCATGGCTTTGCGGGTAAGCGTTTTTCTCTCTTCTTTTTGCTTTTGAATTTTTTTTGTATACGTAATCTACTTAAGCTGGTATTCTTTCCTCTGCATGTTAGACTCTCATCATGGAGATCGAGCGCGATCGGAGGGATGAGCGGAGGACGGCCGTTTTTGGGAAAGTGGCCTCTAAATACAAGGAGTATCGCACTAAGCATCGTGCATTGGCCGATGTCTTCACTCAGGACATCAATTTTCAGTTGTTCCGTGACGGGCTTAAGTAGAAGGAGGAAGAGTTGGCGCCAAAGGTCAAAGAGCTGAAAGAACGGGACAAAGAGCTGATGAAGGTCATTGCCCGATGTAGTGAACTTAAGACGGCTCTTAAGGCCAAGGAGGACGAGTTTGAGCTGTGCAAGGGGGTGATGTCCGAGAACGCCGACCTTCAAGCGCGGATGGCCACCTTAACTGCTGAACTTGATCGACGGGAGGCGGAGGCTTTCGATCTGAGGGGCGAGTTGAGTGTTAAGGCTGATGGATTGGCTCGTGCTGAAAGGGATAGGGCGACTGCCGTCTCTGAGGTAGCAGCTTTGGAAGACGCCCTTCACGTCTGTAGGTCTGAGCGGAACAATGAGATGGAAACGTCCGTGCTCAAGGTAGCGAGGTATGAGGAACGGATCCGAGATCTGGAGGCGGAGTTGTCCGTGTTGAACGAACAAGTTATTGCTTTGAAGGCGGAGGAAGTGTGACGGCAGTCGCAACCCTCTACGTCTCATCCCGCGGCTGATCCCGTCGTGCCGCGGGAATTATATGAGATGTGGGTCCATGCCGAGGCTCAACTTGACGTGTACAAGTCCCTACAAGCAAAGGGGAAGGTTTCCGAGTCGGAACTTCGGGATGTGCGTGTTAAAGCACGTGCAGCTCGTGAGGCTTGTGGTTACGACCCCGACATGCCTGGCGGTGACGACGTTGATGATGATGATGCGGACAGGCTCGTCTCCAATTCTTGGTATAATGAGGAGTATGCCACGGGGGACGATGTGGCGTAGGACTTTGTTGTATTCGTTTTTTGATTTGCTATTTTTGTGAGGGCGTTTTTGAGCCCTTTGTAAAAAACTCTTGTAATATATCTGTTGTAATGGAACGATTACTTTTTCTTGTGTACCTCTGAATTGTTATTTTTGTTTGTTGTGAGGGGGTCCCGGGCTTTTCATCCTCGTGTGATGTTTTTTCGTAGACGATCATAGATCTTAATAACTCGAACAAGGTTGTATAAAGTGATTCAGGCAACATCGGATGTTAAGTAATCCGAGCGACGTTGAACGTTAAACGATTCGGTCTCGCTTGAATATCAAGTAATCCGAGCGACGTCGAATATTAAACGATTCTAGCGATGTCGAATTTTTCATTTGGCGATGGCCTTTGGCCATAGGGGTGTCATTTCGAGTTGGTCGAAATGTTAACCCGTTGTATTTCGAGCGAGGTCGAATATTTCGTTTGGTGATGGCCTTTGGCCGTAGGGGTGTTATTTCGAGTTGGTCGAAATGTTAACCCGTTGTAATTCGAGCGAGGTCGAATGTTTCATTTGGCGATGGCCTTTGGCCGTAGGGGTGTTATTTCGAGTTGGTCGAAATGTTAACCCGTTGTAATTCGAGCGAGGTCGAATATTAAATGTTCGAGCGAGGTCGAATTTTTCATTTGGCGATGGCCTTTGGCCATAGGGGTGTTATTTCGAGTTGGTCGAAATGTTAACCCGTTGTAATTCGAGCGACGTCGAATGTTAGATTGCAAAAGAAGACCGATGGTGAGTAAAATGTTGCTTTATTTCATATGTTGGAGTATTGTACATGTCGGTTTCATACATATATTGGAGTTTCCCTGTATCTAGTCCCTTCATCGTTCGGCCCGGAGAGCTCGCCGGCAGGCGGAGAATTATACTTTGAACTTCGAGACGTCCCCCCCATCGCCTCGTTAAAAACCTCCCCGAGAAAACCCAATTGGGAAAAAACCCGGGTGAGGCAAAAATAGTACGACTTGAGGGGCATCATTTTTTAGAAGTTGAAGTGTTTGAGATGGGCGATGTTCCAGTTGTTTTGTAGTAGTTTTCCTTCCATTGTTTCTAGTTGGAATGCCCCTTTGTTTGATGCCGCTGTGATTTTGTACGACCCGTCCCAATTGGTTCCCAGTTTTCCTTCTTTTGGGTCTTTGGTCGCTTGTGTTTTGTCCTTGAGGAGATAGTCCCTGACTTTGAGTGGTCGTATTTTGGCCTTCTTGTTGTAGTACCTTTCCGCTTGTTATTTTTGGGCTACTATCCTTACATGAGCCATGTCTCTTCGTTCTTCTACTTCGTCGAGGTCTTGTTTTCTGTTCTCGTAGTTGTTTGGTCCACTTTCATTGGAGTATCTTAGGCTAGGTTCTCCGACCTTAACGGGTATAACAACGTCAGTCCCGTAGACTAATGAATATGGCGTTTCGCCTGTGCTTGTTTTTGGCGGGGTGCGGTAGGCCCATAATACCTCTGGTAGCAGTTCCGGCCATAGCCCTTTGGCGTCCTCAAGCTTTTTCTTTAGGATATTCAATATTGTTTTGTTGGAGGATTCGGCTTGACCGTTGCCAGCGGGATGGTATGGCGTGGAGAGTATTCTCTTGAAGCACCATTTTTCGAAGAACTCGGTCATCTTTTTTCCGGTGAACTGANGAGGTCGAATGTTTCATTTGGCGATGGCCTTTGGCCGTAGGGGTGTTATTTCGAGTTGGTCGAAATGTTAACCCGTTGTAATTCGAGCGAGGTCAAATACTTCATTTGGTGATGGCCTTTGGCCGTAGGGGTGTTATTTCGAGTTGGTCGAAATGTTAACCCGTTGTAATTCGAGCGAGGTCGAATACTTCATTTGGCGATGGCCTTTGGCCGTAGGAGTGTTATTTCGAGTTGGTCGAAATGTTAACCCATTGTATTTCGAGCGAGGTCGAGTACTTCATTTGGCGATGGCCTTTGGCCGTAGGGGTGTTATTTCGAGTTGGTCGAAATGTTAAACCGTTGTAATTCGAGCGGGGCCGAATACTAGAATGTTGCTTTGTTTTGTTCCGTTGGAGAATATCTTGGAGTAAACAAAAAAGGTGCTGCTTTAATTCATTTACTGGAGTATTGTACATGTCGGTTTCATACATATATTGGAGAAGTTTCCTTGTGTGTAGTCCCTTCATCGTTCGGCCTGGAGAGGTCATCGGCAGGCGGGGCGATGAATTATACTGTGAACTTCGAGACGTCTCCCTCGTCACCTCGTTAAAAACCTCCCCGAGAAAACCCAATTGGGACAAAACCCGGGTGAAGGAAAAAGAGTACGACTTGGGGGCGTCATTTTTCAGAAGTTGAAGTGTTTGAGATGGGCAACATTCCAGTTGTTTTGTAGTAGTTTTCCTTCCATTGATTCTAGTTGGAATGCCCCTTTGCTTGCTGCCTCTGTGATTTTGTACGGCCCGTCCCAATTGGTTCCCAGTTTTCCTTCTTTGGGGTCTTTGGTCGCTTGTGTTTTGGCCTTGTGGACATAGTCCCCGACTTTGAGTGGTCGTATTTTGGCCTTCTTGTTGTAGTAATTTCCGCTTGTTGTTTTTGGGCTACCATCCTTACATAAGCCATGTCTCTCCGTTCTTCTACTTCGTCGAGGTCTTGTTTTTTGTTCTCATCGTTGTTTGGTCCGCTTTCATTGGAGTATCTCAGGCTAGGTTCTTCGACCTCAACGGGTATAACGGCGTCAGTCCCGTAGACTAATGAATATGGCATTTCGCCTGTGCTTGTTTTCGGCGTGGTGTGGTAAGCCCATAATACCTCTGGTAGCAGTTCCGTCCATAGCCCTTTGGCGTCCTCAAGCTTTTTCTTTAGGATATTCAATATTGTTTTGTTGGAGGATTTGGCTTGACCGTTGCCAGCGGGATGGTATGGCGTGGAGAGTATTCGCTTGATGCACCATTTTTGGAAGAACTCGGTCGTCTTTTTTCCGATGAACTAAGGTCCATTATCGCAGCTGATTTCTTTGGGGATGCCGAAGCGGCATATGATGTTTTTCCATATGAACGTGATGACTTCCTGTTCGCGTATTTGGGCGAACGTACCTGCTTCCACCCATTTGGAAAAGTAGTCAGTTAAAACTAAAAGGAAACATGTCTTACCTCGCCCTGCTGGGAGGGGTCCAACGATGTCTATTCCCCATTTGATGAACGGCCATGGTGAAGTGACGGAGTGGAGGAGTTCGCCCGCTTGGTGTATCATAGGTGCGTACTTTTGGCACTGCCCACATCTCTTGACGTAATTCGCGGCTTCCCTTTTCATAGTGGGCCAGTAATATCCTGCCCGAATGAGGCACCTGACGAGGGCTCGATTGCCTGTATGGGCACCACAGTGACCCTCGTGTACTTCTTCGAGCACGCGCCTTGTTTGATTTGGCCCTAGGCATTTTGCCAAAGGGCCGCCGAACGTTCTCTTGTAAAGGTTGTGATTTATGAGGCTGTACCTGGCCACCTGCATTCGAAGCTTTTTGGCTTCCTTTTTGTCTTGCGGGAGTGTTCCCTCTTGTAAATATGTCATGATGCAGTTGCGCCAATCCCAAGTCAAATTTATAGAATGTACCTCAATTTGGTCTATTGACGAGTGGAGAAGGGTGACCACATTTTCCTTGGTGATATATTTGGTTGCTGCTGCCAGTTTGGCGAGGCCATCTGCTTCGATATTTTGCGCCCTGGGTATTTGGTCGAGTCGGCATTCATCGAATTCTGGCAGTAGTTTATGGATTTCTGCCCGATATTTCTATAGCCTTTGCTCCTTGATTTGGAAAGTCCCAGTAACTTGGTTAACGAAGAGTTGTGGGTCGCACCTGAGGACGACTCGTCGTGCACCATATTTGAGGGCCAGTTTTAGTCCTTC
>NC_031989.1:64868097-64919154 GCF_001879085.1 Nicotiana attenuata
ATACGGTGGTATTTTGAAGGTTTTTGGAATGGCATGGGGGGCTGCTCCTTCGCTATACGGTTGTTCGACGAATCGACCAACGTCTCGTTTCGGTAATAACTTTGGGGCGCCTAGTATTTTATCGACCCTTTCGTGATGCTCCTTCATCTGATCACGGAGCGCCTTGTTTTTATTTTCCATTTCTTCCATTTTCTTCAGAATGGTTGTGAGTGCGTCATTACCTACATCATTAGTGGCGTGAGTGTTACCTGTTTGGGGGGCCTCTTGTTCGCCAGTGGTGGTTATGATATCTACGTGTGTGGTATCCCTGTTCTCCCTTTGGATGGGTTTATCGAGTATGTTGTTCAGAGTGCTTGTTAGCCACTCTTCCATTAGTCTTTTTATTGCTGGTGGTGCTTCCTCTGTTGTTGACGTGGAGGCTCCCTTTTCGCGTGAAGCAGTTATGCTTTCGCGGGGGGGAGGCGAAGCACTCTGCCTGGGTGTGGCATTCGGTGTCGCGTTTTCATCGTTTTCTCTGCCATCTTCGTTGATGGTGTTCAAGATGTTGGTAGTGAGACCTGCTATCGTTTTCAACCTCGCATCTTCTTTTCCTGCCATTGTTAGTGGTGCAAACGAGGAAGAGATGTGCTTTTTTCCTTATGATCCAGAAAGAACTATAGCTTCAACTAGAAACCTCCCCACAGACGGCGCCAAATTATTTGAGCAAATAATTGCTAAACCAATCGATAACAAATTAATGGGGTGAATCTTAGTTGAGCTTAATTAATCCTAGATCAAATTAAAGGAAAGTCTAATACAACGAGAAGAATTTAGTAAGGCTAACCAGTGAACTTAATGACAGTATATAATATCATAAATGCGCAATGAATGCAAGAAACGACAATGGTTATAATGAGAAGGAAAGGTCACCCAATGATTATGTGATTGGGTGATTCTTCCTTTTATCGACACAAAAAGGGTCTGCAACTGATATGAATGTGGAATCTAAAGATTTATGGATGAAGGTTAAACAACATGTGCTTAGATAAAGTGAATAAGACAATTCTTTCGTATATTCCCTCTCTTCTCTTACAATGTGTTCTTCAAAAAAGGCAGATCCCCCTCTTGTTTACTATTTCCTCCTATTTATAAGGGACATTTCCCAAAAAAAAAATCCTAAAAAGTACAACATAAAGAATATCCAACAGGCATATTCTTCCTGTCCTTTCTAAGTTTAAACTACCGATACTATCTTATTTCGGTTGCCCGCCTCTGGTCGTCGTCCTTTACCACAACGACCGTCAGTCGTTGTGTTGTAGTGACTCCGTCCCATGTCTTGCTAATTCGTTGCCTCATTGATTGCCTCATAGACTTATGATAGTATATGGAGTACCTCAAATTGAACCAAAATCAATTACAGTATTATTTTCTCTTACAATCTTAATGATATTGATTCCACCAGTCTTCCCATATCACAAATATTTTCGTAGAAACAAATGAATACTTGTAACTAGGGGTGTACAAACTGAACCGGAAAACCGCACCAAACCGATTAAAAGATCCGATGAGGTTTGGTTTGATTTGGTTTGGTATTGAATAAAAAACCAAACCAAACTGACATTTAAATATATAATTTTTATATATACTTTTAAGACTTTTTATAGAATTTAAAAATATCTAAAAATATTTGGGATTCTCTTATGAGATGTAATATTTAATATAATATAAAGTGCTCCATTTTTATTAACTTTAAATAATGTGTTATATGATCACTTTCTTATCAAGTGTTATTGAAATGCGTCAATCTTCGTTTTTTCATATTCCTATGTTAAGATCTATTAGATTCTTATATATTTTTCAAATTTGAAGTGGTATTTCGATAATTGAAAATTAAATATTACATACATCATTATTCAGGTATCGTATTATTTTTTATGTTTAATTATTAAAATCAATTAACTTTGAAAGTATACATCAACGAAAATTTATCGTCAGACAACTAAAAAAATAACTATTATGTGTTATTAATGTATACGGTCAAAATCATATGCCCCCAATGTAGAAGCTCGAGGTTCCGCCCTAGGCCCGAGTCCGGGAGTGGTCAAGTTCGAAACCGGTGGACCAGACTCGAGCTCGAAGACAGAGTGTAATGCCCGGAGGCTAGGGGTGTCAATGGATATTTAAAAATTGACCAAACCGACCGAACGCACCGAACCGACTTTTAGCTTTCTTTTAATAAAACCGTAGGTTTTTATATAAATATATAACCGAACCGATAATTAGGGTAGGTTTTTTATTTTATAAAAATAAACCGAAAAAATACCGAACCGTACCAAATAAATTTACAATGTAAAAAATATATTTATATATTAAGTTTAGAAATGATAAAGCATTAAAAAATTTCCGGGACCTTGGAATTATGAAAGAGTTACAAGCCAACAAGTAATTAAACTTAAAATCCTAATTCCCAAATCTATTATGCTATTCCTATTGAAACTAAATTATTTCCAGCATATTCACTAGCAAAACACAAGGTATTGTAGCGATTATGAGTAGAAAACTACAATGTATTAAATATGTTTCCTTTCGTATGATTTAGATTTATCTTTTTGAATATTTAATCTTCTCTAGACTTTATTCTTGAGATCCAGCTTGGTAATATCTTTCCACTCGTGTGATTTATATTTTTTGTATTTTCTTAGTTTCTTTTACGCTGATGTAGAATAGTTGATGGATCTATACTCTAGCACCTTTTAAACTGTAAAAATATCTAGAGAGTTTTGCTAAGTCCTATAGAAGTACGTATGTTATTGCATTCTACTTCTAGTACTGATTTTTACGTTACATTTAAAAGAATTACCGAATATTTACCGAACCGTACCGATACCGAAGAGAAACCGACATGATTGGGACGTTTTCGAAAAGTTTATATTTGGTTATACATAATAGAATAACCGAAAAATTGGTATGGTACAAATTTTATAAAATAACCGGCCAAACCGAATCATTGACACCCCTACCGGAGGCAAGAGTTCGAGGAATACCGAGGCCAAGTCTGCTCGACCTCGAAATAGTACCGTTATGGATTTGTACCACAGCGAGCTAGATTCCTGCCACGTCCCTAAGATCATGGAGCAAATCCCGGAATAAGATCGTACAATTCCGTACTAGTGGTTAGACAACTGTAACAAGAATATTCCCTACTGTAAATAGAAATATTCCTTATTTTGGGGTTCCTTTGTTATAAAAAGGGAACCCCAATCATTTGTAAGACCATCTGAGCACTGAGAATAGAATATACTCTACCTTTTTCCGCCCACTTTTCATCAGCATTGTCCTTTAGCTCTATTGTTCTCACTTTGCTTTTATACTTGTTCTTATTATACCAAGCCTACCTCGAGGTCCCTGTGCTCGAGGTCACTGCTATTGAGTAACATTGGTTTGATTCACCTTTCTCTTTCAATTTTACTTCATATTTCTTGATTGTTAATTGGTATTGAATTAAATCACGTATCTTTAAAACCACAAATCAAATTTAATTGTTACTCGTATTTTTTGAGATAAACAGTTTGGCGCCCACCGTGGGGCTAAAGATAATAGTGATTATTTCTTTATTGATTCTCGTTACACACGTTATCTTTACACTTTTTCTTGTCAAGATCTTTTGATTCTCAGGCTTAAGCATGTCTAGCACACAAAACGCACATGTTCATGACAATGAGGGTCTTGGAGTAAACAACAATGTAGGGGTCGGTGTACCACCGATAAACCCTAGGGAAGTGCCAAACATGGAACCAGTTGATGTTGGTTCTCATATTGCTATAAACACCAGTCTAGGCACATACCCCGAAGGGAGCGTACGCAGGGATGCTCGACCAAGGGACCAAGGAACGCCAGGAGCAGGAGATGGAGGAGTTAGCCTCCAAGTGATATTTGAGATGTTGCAGGCTCAGCAAATCGCCATCGCTCAACTTTAAAGTCAGAATAAGACCCCGAGTGTAGCTGAACATGAAAACAATCGACGTGCAGAACCAACGCCGGAAGGACCAAATGGAGACAACTCGGGGACTGACCCCGCCATTATGAAAATGCTCGAAGAGCTCACTAAGAGGATCGAGTCCGGAGAAAAGAAAATTGAGGATAACGACAAGAAGGTAGAGACTTATAACTCCCGTGTAGACCAGATACCGAGGCACCTCTAGCTTTGAAAGGTCTAGATGCCAAGAAGTTCATACAAAAACCATTCCCTCAGAGCGCAGCCCCGATGCCCATTCCTAAGAAATTCCGCATGCCTGATATACCCAAATATAACGGGACAACCGACCCTAACGAACATATTACTTCATACACTTGTGGGATCAAAGGAAATGACCTGAATGATGATGAAATCGAGTCAGTATTGTTGAAATAGTTTGGGGAAACACTCTCAAAGGGAGCTATGATTTGGTATCACATCTTAGCTCCTAACTCTATTGATTCATTTGCTATGTTAGCAGACGCCTTCATTAAGGCCCACGCCGGGGCCATAAAGGTGGCCACGAGAAAGTCGGATGTCTTCTAAAATAAAGGAACGACGAGATGTTAAGGGAGTTTGTGTCCAGGTTTCAGATGGAAAGAATGGAACTGCCGCCGGTTTCCGACGACTGGGCAGTACAGGCCTTTATGCAGGGTTTGAACGAGCGAATCTAAACGGCTTCTCGATAACTAAAGCAGAACTTGATCGAGTATCCAGCTGTGACGTGGTCAGATGTGCACAACCGTTACTAGTCAAAAATCAGGGTTGAGGACGACCAATTAGGAGCCCCATCGGGTTCAGTTCATCCTAACAGGTTCGTGGCCAAGCCCCCGAGGGACACAAACAGGGATTCGAGATCAAACAGGGAAAGGTATCAGCCATATGCCGATCGAAGGAACAGCGGCCCAAGCCGTAACATCCCTCGGAGCGATCGGAGAAACGATCGAGGGCAAAGTTCTCGGGGACTCATGAGTAAGAGCGGGTTTGATAAACATACCGACCCCACGGAGGCTCCCCGATTATCAGAGTACAACTTTAGCGTGGATGCATCAAGGATCGTGTCGGCTATTGGAAAAATCAAAGACACCGAGTGGCCGAGGCCCATACAAACCTATCCTTCTCAAAGAAACCCGAACTTGATGTGCAAGTATCATGGCACGCACGGTCATAGAACGGAAGATTGCCGGCAGCTAAGAGAAGAGGTGGCTCGGCTGTTCAACGAAGGTCATCTTCGAGAATTTCTAAGTGATCGGGCTAAGAATCACTTCAGGGAGAGTGACGCAAGGGAAAATGAGCGAGAAGAACCACAACATATAATCCACATGATCATTGGTGGGGTCGATGTCCCTCAACGACCTGTGTTCAAGCGTACCAAAGTATCTATCACCAAAGAAAAATGGACGCGGAGCTATGTGCCCGAGGACGTCCTATCATTCTGTGACGACGAAGCAGAAGGCATATCTCAGCCTCACAACGACGCCCTGGTAATCTCTATCCTTTTGAATAGAATTCAAGTTAAACGTGTTTTAGTGGATCCGGGTAGCTCGGCAAACATAATCAGATCGACGGTCGTGGAACAACTCAGTCTACGAGATCAGATAGTACCTACATCCCGAGTTCTGAACGGCTTCAATATGGCTGGCGAAACAACAAAGGGAGAAATCGTCTTGCCGGTAAACATAGCCGGGACCATGCAAGACACAAAGTTCCATGTTACCGAAGGCGACATGAGGTATAACGTGCTGCTCGGGAGACCGTGAATACACAGCATAAGGGCAGTGCCTTCAACTCTTTACCAAATGATGAAATTCCCAATAGAGGAAGGAGTGAAGACAGTCCACGGAGAGCAGCACGCCGAAAAAGAGATGTTTGCAATCGAGGAAGTGCCCTTGACCTCGGAGAAATCAAGCGCCGAAGATAAGCAAGCGGCTGAATATCAGTCACAGCCCCCACCCTCGGCGGAGTCGGAACAACAGGTAATCGAAGACGAAGAGGACTTCCTTACCCCTCGAACCTTCGTCGTTCCTGAAGAGTCCGATGCAACCAAGTCAACTGTCGAGGAACTAGAGCAGGTCATACTCATCAAATATCTGCCCGAAAGAAAGTATACCTGAGAACGGGATTAACTCCCGAACTCAGAAAAAATTAATTAAATTTCTGATTGATAATATGGATTGCTTTGCTTGGTCCCATTTAGATATGACAGGGATTTCGCCGGAAATCACCATACATCGGCTGAGCATCGATCCCAGGTTAGGAGATCTCAGTCCGAGGTAAAACATGCATTCATAAAAGACAAGGTAACCAAACTTCTTAAAATAGGATTCATTCGGGAGATAAAGTACCCCAAGTGGTTAGCCAATGTAGTAGTAGTTCCTAAAAAGGGAAACAAGCTTAGGATGTGTGTAGACTATAAGGACCTGAACAAAGCATGTCCGAAATATTCTTTCCCACTGCCGAACATCGACCGAATGATCGACGCCACGGCTGGCCACGAGACCTTAACTTTTCTCGATGCCTACTCCGAGTACAATCAAATTCAGATAAACCCGGAAGACCAGGAAAAGACTTTATTTATTACTAAATTTGGAGCTTACTGTTACAACGTCATGCCCTTCGGGCTTAAAAATGCAGGAGGCACGTACCAACGCTTAGTTAACAAAATGTTCGAAGAAAAGATTGGTAAAACAATGGAAGGCTATATTGATGATATGTTGGTTAAGTCCCTGCGCGTAGAGGACCATTTGGCTCATTTGCAGGAAACGGTTGAAATCTTGAGGAAATACAACATGAAGCTTAACCCGGAGAAATGCGCCTTCGGAGTCGGTTCGGGCAAATTCCTTAGCTTCATGGTGTCAAATTGGAGTATCGAGATTAACCCCGATAAAATCAAGGACATCGAAGATATCAAGGTCGTGGATAGCGTGAAAGCCGTGCAAAGATTAACGGGTTGAATAGCTGCTTTGGGCCGGTTCATTTCGAGGTCATCTGATCGAAGTCACCGTTTCTTTTCTTTGCTCAAAAAGAAGAAGGATTTTGCATGGACCCCAGAATGCCAACGAGCCTTAGAAGAATTAAAGCGGTATCTGTCGAGCCCACCTTTGCTTCACACCCCGAAATAGATGAAAGGCTTTATATCTACTTGGCAGTGTTAGAGATAGTGGTAAGTGGGGTACTAGTTCGAGAAGAGAAAGGTACGCAATTTTCTGTTTATTACGTAAGCCGTACATTAGGAGATGCTGAAACTAGGTACCCTCACTTGGAAAAATTAGCACTTGCATTAATAAGCGCATCTCGAAAGTTGAAACCATATTTTCAATGTCATCCTATATGTGTGTTAACCACTTACCCCCCTGCGGAATGTTTTGCATAAGCCCGAGCTGTCGGGCCGATTAGCCAAATGGGCCGTCGGGCTTAGCGGGTACGATATGAATATCAGTCCCGAATGGCCATCAAGTCTCAAATCCTAGCTGACTTCGTGGCCGATTTCACGCCGAACCTCATACCCGAAGTAGAGAAAGAACTCTTGTTAAGCTCTGGTACAACATCCGGGGTATGGACCCTCTTCACAGACGGTGCCTCGAACGTGAAAGGGTCCGGGCTTGGCATTGTCTTGAAGCCACCCACAGGTGATATCATTAGGCAGTCTATTAAAGCTCCAAGATTAACTAACAATGAGGCCGAGTACGAGGCTATGATTGCAGGTCTTGAGCTAGCTAAAAGCATGGGAGCAGAAATCATCGAGGCCAAGTGCGATTCGCTATTGGTTGTAAACCAAGTGAACAAAAGTTTCGAGGTCCAAGAGGATAGAATGCAACGGTACTTGGATAAACTACAGGTAACTCTGCACCGCTTCAAGGAGTGGACTCTGGATCATGTGCCTCGAGAGCAAAACAGCGAGGCCGATGCGCTTGCCAATCTGGGATCTTCGGTCGAAGAAGATGACATCGTCCCGGGGGCTGTTGTCCAATTATCAAGGTCTGTGGTAGAAGAGGGTCATGCCGAGATAAATTCAACAAGTCTGACATGGGACTAGAGGAATAAGTATATTGGCTATTTGAAAAACGGAAAACTCCCATCGGACCATAAAGAGTCGAGGGCCCTACGAGCTAAGGTTGTTAGGTTTGCATTAGATAAGGATGGAACATTGTATAGGAGAACGTTTGATGGGCCATTGGCGGTATGTTTGGGGCCGGGGGACACTGATTATGTCCTTCGAGAAATCCACGAAGGCACTTGTGGGAATCGTTCCGGCGCCGAGTCCTTGGTTCGCAAAATTATCAAAGCAGGTTACTACTGGGATAGCATGGAAAAAGATACTAAGGAATTTGTCAGAAAATGTGATAAGTGTCAACGATTCGCACCAATGATCCATCAGCCTAGAGAACAACTCCATTTGGTCCTATCTCCATGGCCTTTCATGAAATGGGGGATGGATATAGTCGGCCCTCTACCAATGGCCCCAGGTAAAGCCAAATTTATTCTATTTATGACTGATTATTTTTCTAAGTGCGTGGAAGCACAGGCCTTCGAGAAGGTCAGAGAAAAAGAAGTTATCGACTTCATTTGGGACCACATCATATGCCGGTTCGGGACACCTGCCGAGATTGTGTGTGACAACGGAAAACAATTCATCGGCGGCAAGGTGACGGAGTTCCTCGAGGCACACAAAATAAAGAGGATCCTATCGACGCCATATCACCCAACTGGAAACGGACAGGCTGAGTCAACAAATAAAACTATCATTCAAAACTTGAAGAAAAGATTGGACGATGCGAAAGGAAAATGGAGAGAAGTTCTACCCGAGGTCCTTTGGGCATATCGGACGACATCGAAGTCCAGCACGGGGGCCACCCTATTTTCCTTAGTATATGGCTCTGAGGCCCTCATCCCCGTCGAGGTTGGAGAACCCAGCGCCAGGTTTCGACATGCATCGGAGGAGTCAAACAACGAGGCTATGAATGCTAGCCTCGAGTTATTAGATGAAAGGCGAGAAGCAGCGCTTGTTCGGATGGCCACACAGAAGCAAAGGATCGAAAGATACTACAATAGAAGGACTAATCTTCGGCACTTTGGAATCGGGGACTTAGTTCTATGAAAGGTCACCCTCAACACACGAGACCCTAATGAAGGGAAACTAGGCCCGAATTGGGAAGGACCGTACCGAGTTCTCGGAGTTGTTGGTAAAAGGTCTTACAAACTTAGCACAATGGAAGGTGAACAACTGCCAAACAACTGGAACATATCGTTACTCAAAGATACTACTGCTAAGGTACGACTTTATCCTTTATCCATTTGAGTTTAAAACTAACTTATTATAGATTTTCGGGCGAAGCAAACGAAGATACGCGATCTCGAAGATACCCTTTTTACATGAAGGCTTTAGGTTTTAAAGCATACGTTGCACTCTTTTTTCCTTAGCTCGGATTTTGTCCCAAGTGGGTTTTACCGACAAGGTTTTTAATGAGACAACAATTAAGTGATACCTAAGGAGAACTCAACAGTATCCAAGGCTTCTTTTCAATCAGCCTCGAATACTGGGGGGCGTCACCCTCGGAGATTATATTTTCAAGGAAAACACTTCACACCAAAGAGGGCCTCGATAGGAAAATGTTGTAATGGGCCAAACGGTCAGATGAACTATGCCCGTATAGAATAGTCGAGCCTTGACGGCAAAACGTGTACGCATGTATCAAATTACTTGAAGAAGCATTCTGTTTATATCGAAAACACTTTGTATCCCGAAAAGATCTACTATTGCACGAGCTCTACACTTATAATCCTACGGGAAACGGCTCAAGAGCCAAACATAAAAGCGCCTCCGAGTACTTGGGGACTGCCATCAACAGCCAATATACCTGAGTCACCAAAAACTCAGACTCATAAGACATCAAAGAGGCATCCCCTCGAAACAAAGGCCAAGGCCAATATACTCGGGGACTAACTTTCCGAACAAGTTCATAAAGTTATCGGGTAACAAGTCCAAGCGACATTCCCGAAGGCTACGGCCATATTAAAGACTACGGTCATATAAAAAGGCTAAGGCCTAAATGATGCGGCTCGAAAATGTCTGACTTCCGCTATTAATAAAAGGCATTCAAACACTTTATAAAAACCGATTAAATCAGGCTATCCTCGGCAAAAGCAAAATACAACGGCCTTCGATAAATTCAACCCTCAAATAATTTAAAGGCTTCGATAATGTAAGCTCTCAATAAAACCTCAAGAGGTGTTCGATTATCAGTACGCAAACAAGGTCTCGACACGTCGAACCTTCGAAAAGCCCAACGGGTACAAAAACACATGCTAAGGCATAACTAAATTTTTACTAAGTCTTTTAGCCAAAATGAGGAAAATTTTTTATAGCCGTTATAGAGGCCGAATTATCCCAACTTAAAGAGCCTAAGGGCCAACTTAAAGAGCCTAAGGGCCGATATATAGGAGCCCAAGGGCCAACTTCGAATATAGCTCGAAACTCCATTCTCACTTGACCCGGACTCAAGAGTCACGATATACCAAACTCACTTTGGGACAATCTAAACATAGCTCGAGGATAATTGTATCTATCGATAAAAACCTAAGGGTTTATTATGTTCTGACTCCGAATCAATACTCGGACTGATCGTTTGAATTATCGAAATCTTCTGCAAATGAAAACAAAATTTGACACGAGTTGAGGATAGAGCGAAAAGATACTTTATATTCATGTAGGGTGTTTTACAAAACATATTTTACAATGCCCGCAAGGGGCCCTTGCACAAAAAAGGAAACAAGAACCTAATTTATTTTCGGGGTCATATCCCCGGGAGTGCCATCCTCAGGAGCTGCACCTTCGGCAGCTCTAACTTCGGGAGCCTCTTCTCCCTCGAGAACATCTTCTTCACCTTCCCCGTCCCCAAAGCCACTCGCTACATCCTCATCATCGGAAGAGGCAAGAAACCTGGCATCGGTTTCCAGCGCCTTTGCCTCGGCTATCTCCTCGGCAAGGTTGAACCCTCGGGCATGGATTTCTTCGAGAGTCTCCCTCCGGGCCCGGCACTTGGCCAACTCATTGCCCCGTTTTCCCCGATCGAAAGCCTCTCTCAACTCAGCTTGAACAGTCGCGGCATCCCTTAAGTACATGGCAATGGATTTGTCAGCCACATCCTTTGTCTTCTCAGCTTCGGCCTTAGCCTGTACAGCTTCACCCGGGCTATAGCAAGCTCTGGCCCTAACTCCTCAATCTTCTTGGCCTGAGCCAGACCCTTCGCTTCAATGCCTTGGAGCCGAGTTTTAGCCGAGGCCAGATGGGCTGTAACAACTTCCTTATCGGCATCGAGCTGATCCATGTTCTTCTTCCACCTATGGCAATCAGCTTTAACTTGATCAACCTCGCTCCGGAGCTGCCCAATCATCGCCAACTTTTGCTGCAGCTGAGATATCGAAGTGTTAGCCTCCGAAGTAGATCCATGAAGACCGTACCTTGTTAATATCACGGTTACCGGCTCATCTAGCTCGGCCTCGTTTTCTGGGCTTTGGCCAACTCACTTCGAAGAGCCTTTAGCTCCTCCTCCTTTTGGCTACAGAGGAGCCTCAAGGCCCTCTCTTCGCCCGAAACTTTCTTGAGCTCGGCCTCACATTGACTCAGCTCAGCTCTAAACTTTGCAATGGCCTATACATGAAGTGAAGATGTATCAGTCAAGGGAAAAGAAAGAAAGAGGAAAGCACGAACATGAAAAGTAAGTGTTTTACCCGAGAGAGGAGATGTTGAGCCTCTTCGAAGAGGGCGGAAGCATCGTTGAGATCGGTAGTATCATCGATCCCGGCAAAACAGCTCTGAAAGGGATCTTCTCCGAGGACCTTGTTTGGATCGGGCATACACAGAGTATTGGCTTCCTCTATTGCCCCTTCGGAATAAGTTGGCAGAGAAAGGGAGTGACCTGTTGTCATGGCCCCGAGCTCGTCGCTCGGGGCATTCTCATTAACTTCGGGGGTATCAGCATTTGCCCCTTCCGGCATATTTGATGAAGGCGGAGGGACGATCTCAACCTCCGGGGACACGGGGACCTTGCCCGTATCTTTCTTCGGGGTTCCCTCACCACAAGATGAGGTCTCTAGCTCGGAGGGCTTGGCAGCCTCGATGGGTTTCCTGGCTCGAGGCACCAGCGCCGGCTCTTCACCATCGTCTTCTTCGTCGTCCGGGGAACAGTGGGCCGAATCTGTGCCCGCTTAAGCAAACCTTTTCCGCAGTCTTCGAGCAGGGGTTTTCTTGTATTGAGGGTCTTCAGGTTTCGAAACCCTCTTCCTTTTATTGTCCTTCTACGATTTCGGAATCGAAGGCTTGGTCTTTTTCCCGGGCGGAGCCGGCCTCAGCTCAGATGCATCTCTAAGGCCTGTACAAGTAAACGTGAGTAAGTTGACGCCACCAATATATGGAAAGTGTTTAAAACTTGGGAAAAGCACTTACCATGGTTCTTGGCCTCCCACTGGCCCTTCGATAATTCACGCCACTTGCGCTCATCGTAGGAAGAGGTGGCAGCTAACTTTCGGAGGGGCGCCCAGGCAGTGGCTGCCAAAAGAAGGGTAAAGGCATTATGAAATGTGAAAGCAGAACATGAATAGATATCGAGGAAAAGAGCTCCACTTACGATTAAAATTCCATCTCTCCGGGAACGGCATTTTATCCCCGGGGATGACATCCGAAGTTCGTACTCTAACGAACCGGCTCATCCAACCTCGATCCTTGGTCTCGTCAGTGCTGGCAAAGAAGGCTTTCGTTGTTCGACGTTGCAACTTGATAAGCCCTCAAAATAGCTGGGGCCGATATAATCGAATCAGGTGGCTGAGGGTGAATTCCAACCCCTCAGCCTTTTCGAAAAAGAAGCGCAGCATGATCACGATGCGCCAAAAGGAGGGGTGAATTTGGCCAAGGGTGACTTCGTACGTTTTGCAGAAGTCAATCACCATCGGATCAAGGGGACCCAGTGTGAAGGGGTAAGTGTAAACACTTAAAAACCCCTTCACATGGGTAGTAATGCTTTCCCCGGGGGCTGGGATCTGAATCACGACCTCATTTCCCCAGCCGCAGTCCTTCCTCACATCTTCAAGATGCTTCTCCGATATCAAACTAATATATCGGATGCATGCTCGCATCGGCCTGGGACATCGGGGGGGGGGGGGATTTCAATACTAAAGTCCTTTTTAACCACACAAGGGCCGGGGACTATCTGTATACGGTCAAAATCATATGCCCCGGATGTAGAAGCTCGAGGTTCCGCCCTAGGCCCGAGTCCGGGAGTGGTCAACTTCGAAACCGGTGGACCAGACTCGAGCTCGAAGACAGAGTGTAATGCCCGGAGGCAGGAGTTCGAGGAATACCGAGGCCAAGTGTGCTCGACCTCGAAATAGTACCGTTATGGATTTGTACCGGAGCGAGCTAGATTACTGCCACGTCCCTAAGATCATGGCGCAAATCCCGGAATAAGATCGTACAATTCCGTACTAGGCGGTTAGACAGCTGTAACAAGAATATTCCCTACTGTGAATAGAAATATTCCTTATTTAGGGTTCCTCTATTATAAAAAGGGAACCCCAATCATTTGTAAGACCATCTGAGCACTGAGAATAGAATATACTCTACCTTTTTTCGCCTGTTTTTCATCAGCATTGTCCTTTAGCTCTATTGTTCTTACTTTGCTTTTATACTTGTTCTTATTATACCAAGCCTACCTCGAGGTCCCTGTGCTCGAGGTCACTGCTGTTGAGTAACATTGGTTTGATTCACCTTTCTCTTTCATTTTTACTTCATATTTCTTGATTGTTAATTGGTATTGAATTAAATCACGTATCTTTAAAATCACAAATTAAATTTAATTGTTACTCGTATTTTTCAAGGTAAACAACTAAGAAAATTCTCCCACAAAAATATTTTATTAGATCATATGTTTATCAATTGTTTTACATTTACTTATAAAAAATTTAACAGAGTAAGATTGACATATTATTCATGTAACAAAAAAAATCCGATAAAACCGAACCAATTCAAACCGATATAGTTGGTTTGGTTTGATTTTAATAAAAACCGAACCAATCCGGTACATGTACACCCCTTGTAACAGACTATTGAGAACATATTCCTAAGTCCAAAACTCTAAAAGCAACAGATATTCATTGATAGAATAGAGGATCAACAACCTTAACGATATTGTATTTAACGATCGCATATTTGCCTTCTTTGTACTTGTTACGATCATCGAAAGCTTCCTTGTATTTCCAACCTAATTTCTTGCCACATTCTGCACATAAAATATCAGGTATCACATGTGGACCAGTTATCAATTGCATGGTATATGGTGGCTCTTCCACAACATTGCTAGCATGAGAAAACAGGAAAGCCCGTCCACCTCCATGTCCATGTCTGCCCTATATATCCATATCAAATCAAAATTATTAGTACTTTAATTTTTGAATAAATTAAATTAACCAGCAACTTAAAATAAAAGAAAATAAGAAAAAAATGTACTTAACTATAAAATGCTTGGCAATGATATCATTATGATCTGCTACAATATTCCGTCAATTGAAGCAGCAATACTCTCGTGACCCAAGTGATTTATCCATTTAATGATAAATTTGTATGATTTAATTTAGGGAGAGAGTGTGAGCCTCTATTCACTTCGTTGTTATATAAAAAATTTGCATTCAAGACTTAACGGAATGAATGTAAAAAAGATTTGAATACCAAAGAGGATATGTGCGGATCTTGTTTCTAACCAATCATATCTACTATGTATAAATCAAATCTTCGCTGAAAATTATGAATTTGCTAGCTTTGTTGCATATCTTTTGCAGGTTTTATTTTTTGGGACAATTTCATAGTATGTGCGTCAGGATGGCTCAAGGGGAGGCTAGTAAAGCATTTGTTTTAGGCCCCTCCCAAAAATTGTTTTTAGTTATGGATTTTCTATCTTGTTTAATTTTCGCTTAGACAATATTGAAGTTTATAAAAAAAGTATAAAATTCTTATAAAAATAAAAAGAAGATGGTTTACTTTTTAACAATAGAAATATTTTAGAACTTTGAATTAAGCTACTCAAATCTTCATATTGGTAAATAATGTTCTTTATAATAAGATCCAAGATAACGCATTGTAAATACATTGCTATTTGTAAGAGAACTACACTAAAGACAAAAAAAAATACCCTTTATTAAAATTTGACTTTAGACCACGAGTTTTTGTTCCTAATATTACTTTGTTAACAAAGTTAACTTATTTTATTTTCTTAATCAGCGGATTCATGCATCTAAATCTAGCTTCTTCAACTTTCAAGTAACGGTGCTCTATTTTAATTTACAACTGAGCAAAGTTATCCTTATATACATTTTAATTTATTTTCGTATGTACATCTATGTATGAGTATTCATAGAGACCGATCAACTAATTAATATATACATGAACAAGATAATTGGCCTTTGCATCGCTCGTTTTTGGACCTCAACATACTACAGTTAAGAAATTACTGGGAGAAATGAAAGTGCATTGCTAACAAATATTACAAGTCAAAGATTCCAAAACATTTGCATCCTTGCAAAACAAGGGGCTAACCATGGCCATGGAGAACAAAATAAAACGGCTAAAAACTATATGACTATATACACTCTTTATACAAGTACATATGATCTTCACCCACACAAATAAAGGGGTATGAAGGAAGTTAGGTCTGAAAGAAAAATACCAAAATCCGTTCAAATATATATGATCATAAAAATCAGTAAATTAAGAAGAAAAAACCTTATATTTGAATGAAGTTGTCAACTATTCTCCTTCAATGGCCTGCCAACTTTTTCTTCATTGTCCATCTCTTCCTGCATGCTTCTAACGCCTCCTGCTTCATTCTTGAGAGTTCCTGAAAGCATTGTTGATATTGTGCTTCAATTGTGTCAAGCTCCAACTTTAGCTCGGTATCCTCATCTTTCTCTACTAACGATAAAAATGAACAACTGCTTGACAAACTCATGCCTTTGGAAGCTCCTCCATCTGTATCTGTCAAAGTTACCTCCAGATTCTTTCCATATTCATTTGGTAAAATGCATTCTACATAATCGCCACCGTTTCCTTGCAACTTACATTCATCATGAAACAAACCCGTGAAATCTATCTCCGACAAGTTTCCACTAGAACCTTTAGAGACAACATCGGTAAAGTAATCGCCAAATCCAAACGAATTCCCATTCTTTAGAGAAGAACTTTTTCCCATTACTTGAGAAGCAACTGAACCTTGAGACTCGTCGTCTATCACATTTGCCAAATGTGAAGGGGAAGCAAAAGTAACATGACAAGAAGTGCCATTTGAATTAGCATACAATTTATCTTCATCAGCTTGAGTGCTAATTTGGTTATTCATACCCAGAGCTGGAATATCATCTTGTCGAGCATTAGATGTGGTAGGGTTGGGTGACAAGGTTAGGTAGTTCTCAAGAGCATGACTTCTCCCTCCACTAGAACGGTACTCAGAGGGAGGCTTCCAACTAGGCAAAATTTTCATTATTAGGTAGTCAATGAAGTCAGCAATAAAATCTACATCATGATCATCTAGTTGCAATTGTTCAACCATCTCAGCCGCAACTAAAAGTGCAGTGTCAGTATCAAGATAGAAATTGAAGTGTATATTCCGTACTCTGCCTGCAAAATATTTCAAAGGCTTTAAATAAACAAAGGCCTATCTGATTCCAGAAAGCCAAAGAAATAAAGACAATAATGAAATAGAACGGATGTACTTACCCGAAGGGCTTTTAATTCGCAAGGTCAGGGAAACTGAGTTCTCATCATTCTTCTTACCCGTCAATTTAAATTCATTATTCTGATGAAACCTCTGGAATTCCAATGTTGGAGCACAAGGACTTCCACAATGGGAGTCTGTATATACTGACTGGTTATACTCAGAATCTACATCCATAGAATGAGGTGCAGATTTCAATGAACTTAATGATCTTGGACTTTGGTAAGGTGACTGTAAAAGACTATGGATTGGCTCATTAAAATTCCCGAATTGAAGAAATGGATCTTTAAGAAGGTCCTTGGCAGGCAATCTTTGAGGAGCAGGAACCAGGCATTTTTCAATGAATGCTTTGACTTGGGGATCGACAACTTTGCCGAGGGAAGCAGGTTTAACACCCTGAAATAAAACTTCCTTAGATTCACAAAAACATGTATGTAATAGACTAGACAACTTAAACAAGCAATTTTATTAAGCTTACCGAGCTAACTTTCTTAAAAATTTGAGCAGGATTTTTGCATTCACTGTAAGGATATTCGAAGGTTACTAATTCCAACATACACATTCCAAAGGAATATATGTCCACTAGTTCATTGTATTCTTCTTCATAAAGCTCGGGGGCCATGAACTCCGGCGTGCCTTCAGAGCAATAGATAAAGTTAGCACTCCCGAAGAGGAGACACTATATCATAGCATATCGATACAAGAATACCCATACCAATAACACTCTTAGCAGTAGGCTGCTCCATAATGGTCGCCAATCCAAGGTCCCCAATTTTAATTTCTCCATGGTTTCCATTGACAAATATGTTGTCACATTTCAAGTCCCTATGAATGATAGGAGGGCTCTGACAATGAAGATAGTCTAACCCTTGAAGTATCTGCCTTGCCCAATTCTTTATAGCCTTCATATCAACACTTCTATACTTCTTACGGTACCTGATAGCCACAACCTTACATAGTTATTGTATGACAACACAATTTGCAAATAAACAAAATGAGAAACTGTGAGAAACTCACTGCCTCAGGTTCCCAGATGTGAAGAGTTCAGTTATCATGTTAACTGTTCTTTTCTTGTCATCAATCCATGAATCGCAGAACTTCATTATATTGTCATGCTTCAATTGTCGAAGAAGATGAATCTCCGCATACAACTTTCCTAAGTTGTCTGGTGACTGCAAAACATCATCAACTTTCACTCGGCTCCATGCAACTTCAATACCATCAAGTAAGTCAAATGCCTTGTAGCTGAAACACAATTTAATAAAAACGACAAAGTGTTTTATGCTCTATGCACAATTAGTACTTTTATAAAGGAACAATAAAGATCTGCTAAAAAGTTTAGGAACATACACAGTCTTGAATGCTCCCTTGCCCAATACTTCACTGTACTGTAGAGAAAATACAAGCAGGTGATATAAAGGATTGTCAGTGAAATAATACTCAGAAGTTTCAGTGCTAAACAGAAGAATATTTCCAATTTTGTCTTAAAATTCAAACTTCTACGATTTTTTTTGGTCGTCCGCTTGGAAGCAAAAAATTGCTGAAGAACTAGAATTCAGCCTCAAGGAAAAAAGAGAATCCCACACCCCTTTCTTCTTTTCCTTTTCACAGATTTCTCAATCACATAAAAAGTTTCACCTGTTCTTTGTTTAATAAGTATTCTGTTATTTTGATGAAAATTACATAACCCACACACAAAAACAGGATGACCAAAGGAATTAGCAGTTTGGGAAGTACAACGTATGGTAGTTTGAGTAGTTTGGTCTTTAATTCTTTAGGCAGTTGTGCTAGTTTGTTATCTCGCTGCCAAGAATTTTCTCTTTGATTGACATCTCCAAATTGGTTTGAGCTAAAGCTGGCCTCGCTTGACCTTTACTTTCCATCCACAGAAAAAATTTCATTTATCTTGGAGTGATAACTCACTATGGAAAAAATAGGGATTACATAAACTAAGCAAACCATCTTCAAAGTTCAAAACAACTCCCAATGTTAATTAAGCAACATTTAGATTAATGTTTGTGATTTACAGATGTGAAACCTTACAACAGCAAATTGTTGTTTTTAACTACAACCACATGATATCTCTTATGTCTATGGATTTGACAATATTGTGAAAGGATCCAAAACAACAAAGGAAGAAATGAATCATATATGATTTAATACGCATTTCTTTCGCCTCTGAGTTTCGACTATAGACCACCCAAAAGCATCTATGTGAGTACAATGTGCTATTCTCCTAAGAAAAGAGAAACTGAATTTTGCTACTTGACATAAATTATCAAACAATTCAAGAAAATACACATTAAAGCATAAACAAAAGAAGCACAACAACAACCGTGACTCAATCCCAAACTAGTTAAAACCGACTATATAATTCCTTAATTTGGACCATGTCACCGGTTGCATTCTAATACTCATTAATAGAAATGAAGCAATTAATGTCCAAATTACAATGCATAAGGAAGAACCAATACCCAAACAATACAGAGTAAAGATAATTACCCGAACATAGCGACCCTTGGGATCTTTCTCAACGAAATCAACTTGGTGATTAGGTTGCTGATCATTAGCAGCAGAACCAAAAAATCCGCTTTTGTTACTGGAAGAACGTCGTAAAGGGCTTCCATTTCCAAATCCATGTCCATTTCCAGAATGATAAGAACATCCTGATCCACCCCCGAAACTCATTCCCGTAATCAAACAAACAATTATAACAAAGAAATAACAAGATTTAACAAACACAATCCAAAGCAGGACAACCCAGAAATAACAGAAAAATAATGTATTAATCAAATGTTGCCCAGAAAAAGATGACAACTTATTTGCACGTGGGTAAATGCCTCGGAATAAAAGAATGCCGATTGCACGTGGAAAAATCTTCAACGTGATCGGCATTCAAAATCGAGGCTAACAGCTAAAATTTCATTTACAAAATGAAAATTCTTATCATCACAATTACCAAACTTCACATTACACCGCCACCTTCTTCTTGATATCTTTCTCAATCAAAAATATTCAGGCCATGCAGTGCTAAGCGATGATTATTTTTTTCTTTCCAAAGTGCTAATGATGAATTAACCCTTCAAAACATAGTTATTAATTATAGGATAAAGAAGGGCTAAGGATGATAGGGAAAAAAAGGAAAAATATAAACTATAGATAATAAGATGAAAGCTTTAGCTAAATGATGGTGCAGGAGATTAGAGGGAAAAATAATTAACTTTTTTTTAGGAGGAAAGAGAAAGAAAAGGTATGAAATGGGGTATGTGGAATTGATATAAGAGAGGAGAAGATAATGCTGTAACGAACACTTGTCCGTTCGATTTACTCATCTGTTATCAAGCAATGTTTTAAAAGGCGGGGCGTGAGGCGAGGCGTTTTACCTTTGACGAGGTGAGGCGTAAGCCCTTAGACATGAGGCGTAAGTCTCACGGATCTTTAAATTTTACTAATTTCAAAAGTTTTAAGATAGTATAAAATAAAAAATAATTATAAAAATTACATTAAAATCACAAAATTATAATAAATAATCTATTTAAAATATTTCTAAATTACAATTCAACTATAAATAATACAAAAAGCATGACAATATCATAATATGCAAATTAGCTGCAACGTCGTTACAGCTCAAACATTAAAAGTAATGTATTGATACGGAATCTTATATGTATCTCTTAAGGAGTAATGAATCTTGAAAGAATTTCGATATTATAATTTGATATTTTTCTTAAAATACTCCTTTTATTTAATATGCTTTGTATTTGAAAGAGAATCTATATAAAAATATAATTCACAATTTAAATGTGATTCTCAAGCATCGTTCATTTTTAAGTTTCAACAAGTTCATAAAGTGACACATAATTCATCATACAATACCATGATAACTAATTATTTGTAAATAGTTACTAATAGTGAGCTATTAAATTAATAAGTATTATATCTCATAAACATGAAAAAAATATTTAGAAAAATAATTATTAAAAAATTATGGACTAGTATATAGTAAAGACATAACCAAAGTTAATAAATAAATACTTTTTAAATGAAAGATTTATTTAAAATTAACTATCATAGCAGTCTTAGTGGATAACGTGCAATATTTTTACTTTAATTATGACATAAAATACTCTCAACTTAATGATTTANATACAATTGCATAAAGGTCTATTAGGCGAGCGTAGTACGCTGGGCGTTGGGCGTGTCCGGGGCGTAAGCCCCAATGGCCGAGGCGTAAGTCTCACGGAACTAAGCCCCACACATAAGCCCAGGGCGTTATACGAGTGCTCCGCCCCGGGGGCGAGTCTCAATTCTGCCTTTTAAAACAGAGTTATCAACTTCATTTCTCCTCTCTGATTTAATTGGAATTATGAACACTATTTAGGTTAGATTAAATGTAACTAAACAATTGCAGTAACCTCGGCGAAAAAAAAATGCAGTAACCGCTAGACAAAAAATAAAAATTTAAAAAGCTAAGTTTATAGGAGTATCAAGTAAGCCACAACAAGTAATGTAATTAAGGATAAGTGGATATGGAGATGCCAAAATTAAATAATTTTCGAAAAGGAAATTATGTTATACTTTTTGGGATAAAGATGTATCACATATGGCCATAAAATTTTCTCCAACACCAACCCCTTCATGAAGATGCATCCACCCCATATAAAAGCAAAATTAGTAAGTTCTCTATGATCCTAAATTTTTTACTATTTTTTGGTACGGTAATATAAGGTTCATAACCATCAACAAATTTTGCGAGATCTTAAATTTTACGTATTAATAATATAAAAGTTTACAATGCATATTAATGGCGTAAAGATTTTATATAGTTAAGTTTTCAAAAAAGCAATTATAATTTATAAATGGTTATATAATAAAGTGATTGGCAACTTGTATTAGAAATTAGTATCAGTATAAACTATAAGTATAATATAAAATTTTATTATGTTGTGTATCATTTTTCTAGAATGCATGAAGTGAAAGAATGTCATTTACTCTTTCTTTTGAAACGTGCCACTATTTCAACAAAGATTATGATGTACATTGATCAAAATGACAAGTAATTACTGTTACAAAGTTAGACTAGAGATTTAATTATTGAAATGAATTATTTGGTAATTGTGATATATATGTGAGAAAAAGAGGTTGGAGTGTATGTTATCCATGCGATAAAAAATACTAAGGCCCCGTTTGGCCATAGTTTTCCCAAAATAAATTTGGGATTTATTTTCAAAACTCATGTTTGGCCATAAATTTTGCTCATATTTTGGTCAAATCCCAAATTCCAAATTTCAAATCCCAAAACTTGGGAATTATATATATGTTTTTCCAAAATAAAGTTGAAAAATATATTTTGAAAGCGTATGTCCAAACACATTTTCATCTTCAAACCAAATTTCACCTAAATCAGATTTTTCAAAATAAATTTGAGATATATGGCCAAACGCTAGCTAAAACTTGTAAGGGTTAATTCACGACATTCGAGTAAATATAGAATAATTGCAATAATCCATATTAGACGAAGTCAGCGAGCAGGTGTCGTGGTGTAGTTGGTTATCACGTCAGTCTAACACACTGAAGGTCTCCGGTTCGAGTTCGGGCGACGCCATGTTTTTTTCGTGCTTGATCCATAACTTTTTATTTTTTCTCCATCAATTTCCTTATGAATTCCTACTGTCAGTTTCCATTTTAACCAACTGATTTTTCACTCAGTCAACTGATGTTTTATTCTAATTTTGGCGGCACAAACCAGTATTCACTAAGGCTGTCGGTGGCGATTGTGTTACTGATCTACCTTTTTCTCCGGCAGCAGCAATTATTATAGAAATGGAAAGGAGGTACAATCAAAGAAGCCGAGTCAAAGCAGACTTGGCTGCTACATTAAGGAAATCATGGTATCATTTAAGGTTATCGGTACGACATCCGGCTAGGGTTCCGACGTGGGATGCAATCGTGCTCACGGCGGCAAGCCCTGAACAAGCTCAGCTCTATGAATGGCAGCTCAAGCGAGCCAAACGCATGGGTCGCATCGCTGATTCCACTATTACCCTCGCTGTTCCTGATCCACATGGCCAGCGAATCGGTTCTGGTGCTGCCACTCTTCATGCTATTTTACAACTTGCCGAATATTACCAACAGCTTGCTCTCAATTCTCAGGTTTCTATTTTATCACATTTTCTTAAATTTTCTTATGTTCACATTTATAGTCTGAGTTTGAGATATTGTAATGCACGTGCATTTACTTTATATATGTAATTTACTGTTTGTCTAGTTCAAACTGGTGAAAATGACTTAGTTCTATTAATGTGTGCTATATAGGGTCAAATCCCTCTATCTACTTAGGACAACACTGAATTTAACAGCTAGTACTTCTTTATGACAACAACAACAACATCCTAGTGAGTTCCCACAAGTGGGGTCTGGGGAGGGTAGTGTGTATGCATACCTTACCCCTACCCCGGAGAGTAGAGAGGTTGTTTCCGAAAGACTATCGGCTCAAGAAGACGAAAAGAGACAATATATCAGTACCATCACCATCAACAGAACCGTAGTAATAATAGCAACATCATAAAAACCAGAAAATAGATGAAAAACAATAACAAAAATCAATGAATAAGGCCCGATACTATGAAAAGTAGAAGAATAGTGTAGACACAACAATAACCGTTAGTAGCCTAGGACAAAACCTTATCAGACCAGCCTCCCACCAAGTACGAAGTAGAAAAATGCTCAGCTACCTCCTAACTTACCACCCTAATGCTCGACCTCCACACCTTCCTATCAAGGGTCATGTCCTCGGAAATCTGAAGCCACGCCATGTTCTGCCTGATCACCTCTTCCCAGTACTTCTTAGGCCGCCCTCTCCCTCTTCTCGAACCCGCCAAAGCCTAGTACTTCTTTATTATGACCGGATAATTTATCACTAATTCTCATTAATTTGTCTGGTGCAGCATTCACTAATGACATTTGAATAAGAGAGATACTTAGTTATATATTAGTGATGCATCCAAATGCTTTGGTTATCATTGGACATACTCCACCAGTTTTACCTCACTTTGTCCGACTAATCTCCATGCAGAAACCCTGTCTAATATGGGCTGAGAAAGCTTAATTTGATATAAATCTTTGATGCAAGTCATATGAGTCTATGCAAGACAAGCATGCATTTTAAGAATTGGGTGAAATTTATTTTTCATTTGCGAGGATTTTCATGTATCTCCGTTAGATAAAAGAGGGACGAACTATTCTTGATGTCATTCTTTGAATTCTAAAGCTAATTCTTTGTGTAAAAAGGGTCTCTAAACCAAGTTCTAATTGCATACTGGTCAAAGACCAGTCATGGTGTTTTCTTGCTAGCTTTGATGGAATGCCATTTATCATCCATCTGCAGGGACTAGGTGTAACTTTGTTAATAAATCACTTCTTTCCCTTTGATACAGTGCGGAAGTTCTGAGAGGAAAGAACCTTCTCCATCATTAATTGACTTGGTTGCCAAAAAACACATCTTATTGCTTCATGCTGGAGGTGATTCTAAAAGGGTACCATGGGCAAATCCTATGGGAAAAGTGTTTCTGCCACTTCCTTACTTGGCAGATGATGACCAAGATGGGCCAGTTCCCCTGCTCTTTGATCACATCCTAGCAATTGCATCTTGTGCAAGACAAGCTTTTGAAAATGAAGGTTTTTAAACCCTATTTATTCATCAGCATGCATCATCAATATTTTTTAATTTTCTCCAAAAATTATTGATTAATTAGTTTGTATTTTTATATGATAACTTCTCGCCCAACATAGTGGGGTATACTCTCTACTTCTTCATGAAACACCATTTTGAGCAGAGTCAAAGAGTTTTTGCAGGTGGGCTACTTACAATGACTGGGGATGTTCTTCCTTGTTTTGATGCCTCAACTATGGTTCTGCCTAAGGATGCATCCTGCTTTGTGACTGTCCCTATTACACTGGACATTGCTTCCAATCATGGTGTTATCGTGGCAGCAAAATCTGGGATTTCAAATGATACCTATTCTATCAACTTGGTGGAGAATCTGCTTCAAAAACCTAGCTTGGAGGAGCTTGTTAGGCACCAAGCTATTCTGGATGATGGTAGAACACTGCTTGATACTGGAATAATAGCAGTTAGAGGTCAGGCATGGCTAAATCTAGTAAAACTTGCCTGTTCAAGCAAATCGATGATCTCAGAACTTCTGGAAAGGAAAAAAGAGGCGAGTCATCATTCATAAGCTGCTTTACTCAACTCTTTTGGATGTCTATGTACCAGAATCTAATAGTAATTTGGAACTTTACTGTTTTCTAAAAAGTATTATACACCTGTTCCAACTAGTTTATCGTACTAGATATTTGATAATTTCTTTGATGTGCAGTCGTCTTCCTTTTTAACCCTAAAGCACACTTTTCTTACTTCTTCATATATCTTTTCCAGTTTAAGGCCAAAAGATGACTTATTGAAATTTTCATTCATCTCTCAGTTAAATGTTTTGTAGTTTTGGCAAAAGCACTTCAAGTAACTGTGTGCAGAGGCATTTGAGTATCTTGTCCTAGGATTATTTCCATATATAGGTGGAAGTGCACTTGATAGGTAGTCTTGGAAGATGCAATAACAGAGGCTCCAACGTAGCATGAACATTTGTCCTCCCTCAAGCGTGGTTTTTATTTCAGCCTGTAAGCTGACAAAGGTTTAATATAGCATGAAATTTGCTCTCCCTCTAACTTGCTTTTCGTTTCCTCCATCTCTGATGTTATCTTAGCTCGCTACGACTTTTGCGATTTCATTATGTATATTGAGCTATGTTGCGCGGACTCTCTCCAAAATGCTGCCGCACCCGTGTCGGATCCTCCAAAAATACACTACTTTTAGAGGATCCGACATGCACTCGGCGATATTTTTGGAGAGTCCGAGCAACATAGATATTGTGCCTGAGAGTGCTCATCACTCCAAGCTGTGACTTCTCTTTTCGTTTTTCAGTTTTTTTCAGTTCTCTATTTTGACTTTTCTCATATTGCTTAATTTATAAGCTGCTTCCCTAATCCGGATGCTAATAGATATAACCATTTTAGCAATTTCAGCAATATATATGTGTAGGTTTTGTTACTTCTCATTTAATCATAAGTTTAACATACCTTACTTCTACTTTGTTTTGGCAGAGTGAAAAGAAACTGTTACTTCCAGTTATTGGAAGTCAACATTTGGTTTTGTTATTTACATTCAAGTGGTCCTTGATCTATGTCATTGAGTTACTTTTTTTATTTCTGTAAATTGGGCAGATGAGTTTGTATGAAGACCTTGTAGCCGCTTGGGTACCAGCGAAGCACGAATGGTTGCGATCCCGCCCGTTGGGTGATGAACTTGTCAACAGATTGGGAGAAGAAAAGATGTTCAGCTATTGTGCTTGTAGGTTGAATGTTGTTACCTGTGTGATGATGTTAGTAATATCCTAAGTCATCGCAAATTTCCAAGTCTGCTTCTTCGTTTTTCTATAATTTTTCAATTCAGTCTTAAAATTATTATTTAGTTCTAACCATAATTTGAATCTATTGAAATATTACGAAAATACAAGGTGTCGGTTGATTAAGAGATTGTCTTAATGAAATCCCCTAATCATGTAGTGACTTTAGTTGAATAGGAATATCCAAGTCTTAAAATTCTGAAATGTATGGGACTGCTTATGCAGCTTAAAACCGATTCATAAGTAACTGTTAAGTGGACCTATAATACTATAGATTTTGGGATTATGATTTAGATATTCTCTAGAGGATTTTCATTGAACTAAACTTGCTTAAAGAATTATGGATCAAAACATTATTGCTCGAATAAAAGATCTATTATTGCACTCTATGGAAATCTTAAGCGTGCAGTTACAATGCTTGCGGTACATGCAATGATTTCTAGAACTAAATAAGTCTTCCTTTCTTGGGTTTGATGCAGGTGATCTGTTATTCTTACATTTTGGAACATCTAGTGAAGTTCTGGATCACATGAGTGAAGCTGGTGCTGGACTTGTAGGTCGAAGGCACCTGTGTTCTATTCCAGCAACCAATGTCTCTGATATTGCTGCCTCGGCTATTATCCTTTCCTGTAAAATCGATCCTGGAGTCTCTATTGGAGAAGACTCTCTCATTTATGATTCCTCCATTTCAGCCGGTATACAGATTGGTTCCCAGTCTATTGTTGTTGGTGTTAATGTGTCAGCAGACTTTGATATGACAGCAAAGGTTTCATTTAGATTTATGCTTCCGGATCGTCACTGCTTTTGGGAGGTCCCTTTAGTGGGACGCACTGAGAGAGTTATTGTGTACTGTGGTCTCCATGATAACCCAAAGATTCCACTCTCAAATGGGACCTTTTGTGGGAAACCCTGGAGGAAGGTCTTAGATGATCTAGGCATTCAAGATAATGATCTGTGGACTGCAGAAAAAACTCAGGAAAAGTGCTTGTGGAATGCCAAAATATTCCCTATTCTTCCGTACTTTGAAATGCTCACCTTGGCGTCATGGTTAATGGGCTTGGACAACCAAAGAAATGAAACCCTGCTTTCCTCATGGAAACAGTCCCAGCGGATCAGTTTGGAGGAGTTGCATAAATCAATTGACTTTCCACACCTGTGTTCAGGTTCCAGTAATCATCAGGCAGATTTAGCTTCTGGGATTGTCAATGCTTGTCTTAACTTTGGCTCACTTGGCCGCAACATAAGTCAGTTGTGCGAAGAAATTCTTCAAAAGGAATCAACCGGAGTTGAAGTTTGCAAAGGATTTCTATCCCACTGCCCTAACCTTCAAGCTCAAAATTCGGCAATTCTTCCTAAGAGCAGGGCATTACAAGTTCATGTTGATCTTCTACGAGCATGCGGCAACAAAGAGATGGCACTTGAAACTGAGCGAAAAGTATGGGCTGCTGTTGCTGATGAAACTGCTTCTGCTGTGAGATATGGGTTCAAAGGTAAAAGTGCCATGTCGGAATTCGTTTTGAAGATTGACCAACTAAATCCAAGAATATATGTCTCATATGATCTGCTATTTAATTTTTCTTGATCTACCTTACCATCTGGTGCTGTTTTGGTTTTGGCAGGATAGTCTCTGGTGCTCCTTTTTCTTTTCCTCTATTCTTTTGTTTGCTTTCTTTTATTTGCGATGCTTTACACATATGGTGTAAATACAATTTCTTAATGATATGCCATTTCTTTATCAGAAAACCTATCAGGGTCTTCCAGCTGGCCCTCCATTGCAGCAAATCCTGATAATACTAATGGTTGTTGCGGTGGATCTTCCCACCATAGGGTGGTGAAGATTGAACTACCAGTTCGAGTGGATTTTGTTGGGGGTTGGAGTGATACACCCCCTTGGAGTCTAGAGCGTGCTGGTTGTGTTCTGAACATGGCAATAACATTGGAAGATTCTCTTCCTATTGGCACAATCATAGAGACAGAGAAAGGGGCTGGGATATTTATTAGTGATGACATTGGAAACCAGTTAAGTATTGAAGATCTATCGTCCGTTGCACTTCCATTTGAAAGCAATGATCCATTTCGTCTAGTAAAATGTGCATTGCTTGTTACCAACATTATCCATGAAAAGACCCTTCAATCAGCGGGTTTGCGAATCAGGACATGGGCCAACGTTCCTAGGGGTAGTGGCTTGGGAACTTCTAGCATCTTAGCAGCAGCCGTTGTTAAAGGGCTGCTGCGTATTACTGATGGAGATGAAAGTAATGAAAATGTTACAAGACTTGTTTTAGTCCTAGAACAGCTCATGGGCACAGGAGGTGGTTGGCAGGATCAAATTGGAGGTTTATATGCTGGCATTAAATTTACCTCAAGTTTCCCGGGAATACCGCTGCGGCTTCAAGTCATTCCCCTCTTGGCTTCTTCTCAGTTAATAAAGGAGTTGCAGCAACGGCTTCTTGTAGTTTTCACTGGTCAAGTAAGTTGTGACTGTAACTAAATTCATTGGACTTGTCTGTTATTGCTTTCTGTTATCTTTTTCCTGTGTGGTGATTGTTTTGATTCCTGATGTTCTGATTGTGCCCACTGTGTTTTTTACATTTTCATACTATGTTATGATTTTCCAAGTTTTAATTTTTTGGACCATTTCTCCGTTCGTTGGTGTCACCCTTGCACTCTTGTCTATATCTGTCCAATTTTATCATATACCTGAAGGGACCTCAGATTTTGTTAATCTTCCGGTGCTTGCGTGATTTCTCTTGAGCTTGGTTCATTTATAGTTTGAGTTTAACAAAATACTTGGATCCTTCTTATTCTCTCCCTCTCTCCCTTTGTGTGTGTGTTTGGTGGGGGGCCTTCAAGCCACTATACTTTCCTTTATTCTGAGCGCCTACTGCTCTCCTTCTCCTTGAAACGTATGTTTGAGGAAATACTGTGAACTGCATGAGATAATTATTATAAGATCTTAACTCTTAAGTAATTAGGTATAGGTTACTGTTAATTTTCTTTTGAAGTTTATTTCTACATTTGTTGGCTTGTTACTGGTGCAGTCCAGTAGTCTAGAGGTTTTAGTTTCAGTGACTACATTTCTAATTGTGCTCATCGAAGGGTTGTCTTGAGATGCTCTTTTTTGGTAGAGACTGGTGGTTAATTCACGTCCAAGTTTACGCCAACTGCAAACCAACTTTGTTCAAGAATTTATCAATTCCAGCTGTTGACAATGTATATGCAGGTCCGACTTGCACACCAAGTGCTGCATAAGGTGGTTACTCGTTATCTTAGACGAGACAACCTGCTTGTATCGAGCATCAAGCGCCTTACTGAACTAGCAAAGATTGCGAGACAAGCTTTAATGAATTGTGACATTGATGCCCTTGGAGACATAATGTTGGAGGCATGGAGATTGCATCAGGAGCTGGATCCTTTCTGCAGCAATGAGTTTGTTGATAAGCTTTTCGCATTTTCTGATCGCTATTGCTGTGGTTACAAGCTTGTAGGTGCAGGTGGTGGGGGTTTCGCCTTGCTACTGGCAAAAAGTGCTGAGTCAGCTGAGGAACTGAGACGTTCACTCACAAATAGTTCTGATTTTGACGTGGAAGTCTATGGTTGGAAAATCTTCTTGGAGAACTAGCTGAAATTATTCCATCAATCAATTACTAGTACAAATACTCATTCTTTGACACTATTCTTATATGTATATTTGAGGATGTATACACGTATTCTTTTTTTTCAACATCCTTGTACCAGTCTCTATGGGTAGAATTGACAGAGAAAGATCCAAATATGGAAGTTAATAGTCAGTATGTCTGCGCATGTACTGTGTAACTTTCTCACAGTATATTTCTAGATTTCATAAATTTACAAGGCCTACCGTCTTTCAATTATGTGTTTGATTTATCTTAGAGAATAAAAACTGGACTTTTCTTGGGACCAAAATTGTTGCTGTAATGACATAAAGTACATTTCTAGTTCTAATTAAAGAACTCAAAAGAGTGAAGTAAGAATAATGAATCAATTAATATGGGTGACCTGCAATGCAAGTAATGGGATTTCATTTTTGTTTGCTGGAATAATGGTCTGTATCATCGATTATGAACTTATGTTTGGTGCTTCCCACCAAAAGTAAGGCAATCATTTTGTTTTCTTTGTCTACTATATAATCTTAGATATTATTCTTGGCGTGTCTAAGCGGCAAAAAGAATTACATTTGCTACGGTCTCTGGTTACAAACTTGAAAAGGTCAATTCCCTAAGAATATGATACTCTTCTTTGCATTTATAGAAATTTCACTTGGAACAATTATAGACCCTGTAGCCTTTAGATTGACCATACATCCAGTTTATCCATTTGATATTGGTCACTATCAAATGGATTTTCAATAATCAGGACTCTCTCGTCCTTCCTTTAAATATGTTGAATGGAGAGAGGAGTGGTGATTTTTATGGATGAGTAAATAGGATTTAGGAAAATATTTCATAATTGCACGGAAGTTCTTTTGAATATAAATGTTAAATTAAAAAGTAAAATTATAGATACATCATGTCAAAATTAACTCTAATCATCAATATTGAACATTATTACAAAAAATACTTCTAACTTTTTTAGGCTGTGATTTAACATCTATTTTTTTGAGTTATGATTTAACTTTATTTTTAACATTTTCTTGACTTGATCACGAATTTTTATTATAAAATTTAAAGTATTTTATTTTAATATTCAAAGTGATAGGAGAAAAAGGTTTTAAAAAAGACACCTAACTTGGTAAGGTTAATTGAGATTTGAGATTTCCTCTGCCCTGGACTATACTAATCCGTTATCTCTGCCCTGTCCCTTCACATTTGCTCTACAGAGAGAGGGAGGGAGGGAGGGAGGGACGGAGAGACAGAGGGCCCCACAAGAAAAAGAACATGCAACATCATAATCATCATTGCTTTTATTTGTTCCATATATTTAGTAACGGTTGTTGAGTAGATTCTGCAGTGAACCAATCACCTTCTACCACGTCATTTTGTCTCCATTTGTTTAAAGAAACCATGAAATGAGTCCATTTCTTTGATTAATCAATTTCTTTTTGTTGTGGGGGTTGGCCTGGAATTCCTAAAGATTGCAACTTTATTCCAAGTACATTTGCATTGTGGAGAAGAGAGGAGTACTGGACTCTGGAGGAGTAAAAGGAAGAGAGTGAGAAGATGGGTTTGCTGACGAACAGAGTGGAGAGAAGTGAGATCAAAGCAGGAGACCATATCTACACTTACCGAGCTGTCTTTGCTTATTCTCACCATGGTAATTATTCACTAATTCCTCAATTCTTAGCCCACATAAAGCAAGAAATTAATGAGAATTTGGCATGTCTGTGTTGTGTCTTCTATTTTTATTTCACCACTTTTGGCCCAAAATTTATGATCTTTGATCGATGCATATCAGAAAGCGGAAATGCGGGTTCTTCTAAATTACTATTTATCTACTATTTGGTTGCCTTTTTCTTTTTCCCTTGCATTCTGCTAATTGCTGCTGTGGAAAGTTTGAGTCTTTTAGTTCGCCGATTTCATCTCAAGTTTTTCTTTTTCTTTTGTTGTAATTTCTGCTTTCATTTCTTTTCTTTTTAACCTTTGATTAATTGATTTGGTTCTGCACACAAGATTTGTCTTGACACAATGATTTTCAACTTTCCCTTGTGTGTTTTAGATTATTTAATCAAGTATTAGCTTTTATTTGCTTCCATTTGTTAATTTGCTCCTCTCTTGTTTGACCCTCAAATTGTGTAGAAATTTCCTGCATTAGAAAAAAAAACCTTTTTTGTGCTTGAGGAATTAATAGCTTATTCTATAAATGGAGGTTCATATTTGTATATGGCTTCAATAATATACATTTGCTTTATCTAGGACTTAAGCTATGCTCAAAAGCAGGAAAAGTCTAGGGCTAATTAAAGTAATGCGGATAAACTTCTGAGAGGCCATTTTACTTATAAACTCAACTAGTCTAAACTTCTCTGTTTCACTCAAACATAGTGGGATGACATTGATCAAATTAGACTAAAATAGGCATCGAAGGTGTTGATAGCCATCAGCCAGTTCTCTGATCACTGAATTTCATCCTATCAAAATCACGTCTTCCCTGATGTTGCGTTCAGAGTTTTCTTTTATGGATAGATGGGCTTATCTATTTTATAGTTAAAATCTTGATGTCTTAAGTGTACTTGGTTCAACTCTTAAACACCTCAAGACTTCTTGAGCCTTGATTCATGTTAAATGGTAAGCCTCTTTTTCATGTGGACATAAATCTGGTCTCTGCAGGCTCCTTTTCTTATGAATTTTCTTCGCTGACTCTCTGATCTTTTCATGGTGTGATTATTAGGGGATTAAAAGGCAGCAGTAGAACTCTTAAAGTTGGCTTTTCATGCCATCTATACCTTATGACAATAATAATTGGAAAAGCTAATTATACCTAGACACACTAAGAGACCCTGTAATATCATGTGTATGGAGGTACTTCACCCTCATCAAACTATTTAAAACGTTCGTCATGGATACTTTGATCTTGGTTGATCTGAAAAAATGGCCTTCCAAAAGAGAAACAAATATTTTCCTATGAATTAGCTGTGGTTCCTAAGACATACAAGTCATTGTTGTGTCACTGCTGGTTCATACTTCATCTTGATCCAATTTATCATACTATTTGAAATAGTGTTAAATGGTGAGTTTCCTTTCTCTTCCCAAAAAACAAGTAAAGAGACAGTCATCATATTTCACAAGTCTTCGCTTTTAAGCAATTTGGTGTGATAGGTATTTTTGTTGGTGGGAGCAAAGTGGTTCATTTTACGCGGGTCGAAAGCTCTTCGGATGCTGCTGATGAAATATCAGGCCTTTCTTCATCCTGTCCAACCTTTCCCGACTGTGGATTTAGGCTTCCTAACAGTAACGTTGTTCTCTCTTGTCTGAATTGCTTTCTCCGCAATGGTTCACTCTACAGCTTTGAATATGGAGTAAGCCCCTCTGTTTTCCTTGCCAAAGTGCGAGGGGGCACTTGCACTACTGCCGAGTCGGACCCTCCAGAGATGGTTATCCACCGAGCAATGCATCTTCTCCAGAATGGATTTGGGAACTATGATGTGTTCCAAAACAACTGTGAGGACTTTGCGTTGTACTGCAAAACAGGTCTTCTGACACTTGATAGATTGGGAGTTGGAAGAAGTGGACAAGCTTCTTCTGTCGTTGGTGCTCCTTTAGCTGCACTTCTTTCCTCCCCTCTGAAGTTGCTAATTCCTAGTCCTGTTGGCGTGGCCACTGTTACAGCAGGAATGTACTGTATGAGCAGATATGCTACTGACATTGGTGTTCGAAGTGATGTCATAAAAGTTGCAGTCGAAGACTTAGCTGTAAACCTTGGCTGGGGAAGCAGCAATGAAGGAGCAATTGTGGAACATGAGGATTCTAATCACTTACTTGACAGGTGACATCATTCTCATAGTATTGCATATAAAATGCTACTGATGCTGTACTTATCAATTTGGGATAATTAGTCTAGTTCACTTCTTATCATAAGCATTCTGGTCCAGGAACTGCCATTTGGCTGTCCATGTGCGCCACCATAATGATCCTATTGTACATTGAAAGTAAGTTATTGGTGTTAGTTTGTTATCCTGCATACTAATATATGTCTTCACATTTTCTTAGCAAGTCATTCTAATTATGGAGCCAAACTTTTGGTACATAATAGCTGAATATGGACTTGTTACAGAATACAGGTTATCCTTCCCCTGCCACACCTCCCTCCCATTGTTGAGCCTTTCCTTTAATGATTGACGAAATCATTTACTTATTTGAATTTGGTGGTATTCTTTCCAAAGCTAAATCCAGCAAGAACTCTGCTGGATTCATGGCAATTTCTGGGATGAAAAGAGAAGTGAAATATTCCGTGGACTCCCTGGATTTCCCGTAGTAGAAGGATAACCTTCTGATATTGACAGTAAACTTTTCAGACCTCTGTTTTATCTATCAAGAATGTCCATTTCTGGTTACCAACAGATTTTCCTTATCAAAGAATTTCTATGTAACATCATTTCTAGGTACAGACAGTTTTACCTCCTTATGATTTCCCCTATTATTTAATTTTGATGAGTGAGGCCACTGTGATGTTTTGGTCGAAAATACGCTTTAAGAGTTCAGATCATTCTACCTGTTTCAAGCTAGAGTTGACAGGGTAAAAATAAAACCAATAAGTATTCGTGCCTCTTTAAAACTTTGTGCCTTCTGGCCACGAGCCAGAAATGCATAAAGCATAGGTACATAAAATGTCTACGATTAAATTTTGCTTAGTTATAGCTGCCAAGTGGAAAAAGAAAATCAACTGCAGCTCAGCAGCTGTAGTTTCTGGCAAATAATTTCTAAAGTTTGACATCTAATTAGGCCATTGGCTTTTGGGTCCCGCCACCAGGAAGTGAGTTCCACTTTGCTAAAGCAAGAGAAAGAGTTGCAGTAACAATTAGGTTTTGGTGATCTTGGAATGCACTTGACAGTACGGTGCATGCTGCTGTCATGCAGTTTAATTGCCTTAGAGATCTATATCTATATATTCTCTCATTCATTTTTTTTTTCTCAATCTCAAGAAGAATAGGCTGAACTTTCACCACCTTTATTTATGTTCTCATCTAAGTTGTTCGGACTCGGGTGCGGGTATCCGATACGGGGACGGATCCGAGTATCGGATTCGGAAAAATCTAAATTTTAAGATTCGGGGGTGCGGATCCGGATATGGATACGGGTGCGGAGATTCGGCTAATAAAAAATAGAGCTATAAAAATATTGTAAATTTTGAGAGATATTCTGTGAAAACTTACATGTATATTATAGAATTCAATCTTTCATTCTCCAAGATGGACATTATTCTTTCATTCTCCTAAATCTCTTTTATTTTTTATTTAAAGAAATCAAAATCTCAAGTTTTCTCCCAAATTTGTCGATGGACTCAGGTCAAAGTGTTCGAAGTCAGTTGACCGAATCCGGGACGTATCCCACTCCCGCTCCCGTCCCCGTCTCATATCGGGATGGGGACGGCACCAAAATCGAATAGTCCGCGCAACTTAGGTTCCCATAACAGGGAATTAGGTTATTCAAACGCTAATAGTAATAGTAATACAATGACAGATTTGCGTGGAGGAACAAACTTAAATAGCTTAGTTAATCTTGTTGTATCATTTGTTATTCTACTTACTAGTTAAACTTACATAAAAGCATTTGTGTTAAAAAAAGTTCAGAATATGTAAAAACATGGTTCTTTATCCTCTGCGCTTATTTCAAGAGTAGAAAAATGGAGGAGAAGACAGAGAGAAATGCAGCAAAAGAGAAGGAGAAACAAATTAAGGTTCACGCTATTCCTCAAAAGTCCCTAGTATAGTAATGAAAGTTCTCTCTTTTCTGTACAATATGCAGTTTACAGTAATAGATTTCTCATAAAAGTGAAAGCCTGTCAGCTATTGGGAAGAAACCCCACCATGTTCGATTCATCCTATAATGGTAACTCAGACTTTTTGAAGAGTCGTCATTGTTACTTCATGTTCATTACCATCATTTTCATTCAGCTTTGTTTGAGTTTGTTTGGACGTCTTGCTGCTATCATCTTTGAATTGTGCTTGGCTTGCCAGTTCATTGACCTCCTTCACAATCCCTTCAATTCTTGATGCTATTTCTATGAGCAGTGATGTTAGAGTGGCCATTTGAACAATTTCCATGAGTGACAGCGCAGTAGGTTTCAAGATAGACTCTTCTGTACCATTAGGTGCCTCTTCAGTTTTGGGATCTGGGGTTGGTATATGCTGGTAACTTGGGAGTGTCTTGAGGGCATTTTGAAGTCCTTCTACGGAAGAATTCATTTCATCAACAAGTATATCTAGCTTTGTTGAATTTGTCAACGTTTTTAACATACTCGACAGCTCTTTTAGCACGTTAGAGGAGCTAGTACCTAATCTCATGCAGACGTCGTTGAGAGGGTTCTTAAGGAACTCAGGAGTCTGTGGCCACAAGCAAAAACAAAAATGATATAAACTCAGTTACTATCTTCCCAGAAAATATATCAGCAAGACTTGTTCAGAAAGCTAGAATTTTTTGAATAGGAGTGCTTCTTTTTACCTCAGTATTGGAGTTAATGCCACCATAGAGAGTCTCAACGCAATAGGCACAGCTTCTCATTGAAGCTCCAATCTTAAGGTACTGTTTCCATGGATGTCGGAAATTGAACTTTCCATGTGCTGGCTCCCATCTGGCAAAATTGGCCTGTAATACAAGAGGTAGAGTTTATCTTATATTAGCAAAACAGGAGAGAGAGTTGATAATACATATTCTGGATTAATCAATTATTTGAGAAAGTTGTTGACTAACCATGGATTCTTCAGCAGCCTTGGAATTTAGTACACATTTGTAACCTTGCAATCTCTTACTGGGATCTTTCTCATTTAAACTTTTACTGCCATCTACTCTGAAGTTCTCAGCAGCATATCCTGAATATTGAAGCCCAAAAAGACTATTAATTTCCTCTGTTTTTGAGAGCATACACTTTATGATATCATTATTCAGTTATGTAATGTATATTACCTTCCAAGGAATCAGCAAGTTTTTCAAGGTTAGTACTAATGAGATGATGCAGCTCAGTACCAGCCCACACAGGACACAAAGTCATGGTAATGAAAACACAGATGGAGGCCCCAATAGCAATAGTGGAGACCCTTTCATGAGCCAATTCAACCAACTTATCAACGCGATAGCCTGACACTGACACTAAGCTGAACGTAAGAATGAAGATCATGGCACCATAATCAAATCGCGCTTTTATGGTAGGTATAAATCGAGAAAAGGTTGCTGCAGCAGCTGCAAGGAAGATATGTTTAAACATGTGAGCAATTCACAACTAGTATAAAGTTCTCATAAACATATATAAGAAACTGTTACTTACCTAAGAGAAAAACTGAAGCTTGGAGAATAATAGGTTCAAATCTGTCTCCAGATTGACTTGCAACCCAATGAACACCAATTCCTAGAGATCCAGCTAAACATGTTCCAATAGCTCTATTTACACACTTATATAGTGTAGAACCTGCCATATGGAAATGGAATTTTGACTCCAAATCAATACCATTACCAAAAATCTTTATGCACAATGAATTAATAATAAATAAATAAAAACACAAAGAAAGATAAATCATAGTGTGACATATGAATACTCACCTACAGTATACTCAAAAACTACTACAACTGTCATAACTGCCCACATAGCATTCCCTCCAACACCATCATACAAAGGCCTCGTGTAATAAAACAGTGACACAATAGAAAGAGCCAATCCTACTTTGAGGCAATGAATAACCTTTTTTGGCTCATTTACAGCTAAATTCCATGCCTTGTCAAAAAACTTCTTGACGTTTGAAACAAACCCCATTATTAAGCTTAACAATCTACATGTTTGCCTTGACTCTGGCACTAAAATTTGCGAAGAGCCACTAGGCATATTGACCCTCCATTCCAAGCTTTGAGCAGGAACTTCATTTTCCTTAACCATTTTTGCTAAAACACACACCTTGTCCAAACTTTTCGTTTTTGTCAGGTAAAATGTAAGATCAATTTGGTTAAGGTTTGAGAAAGACAGCTGAGGATAGAGACTTCAAATTATCATGTATTGGAGAATTTCAGCTTTCACAATCAAAGCTGGAAAACTTCATGAGTTGCTAGTTAAGTATGTCATATGCACATATATATACTCATGCTCCAAGATTTTTGATTTTGTACGTTTGTAGGATTGTACGGGAAAACTTTATATTTTAGTTAGGTAAGTTCAGGATTTTTTTATTTTATACAAATAGTGGGCAAGGGTTTGATATTCATATCTATTCCTAGTGCTTTTTTCTATGAATACAACAGTGTGCCTAAAAACTAACATATCAAACTTTAGTGGAACCTAATGTAAAAACGTCATCAGTTGGTTTTTGTTTCATTTGTTTCTCGACTATGATTATCCTCATATCTTGATTAGGTTATCCTAGATATATAATAAATCCTCCTTTTCCTTCAGATTTCTACATATATGGAGTCATAAATTCTAAACTAAATAAAAGTGGAGTTTATTAAAATTGCAATAATGAGTTCACCCTCAGCTTGCATTTCAATCAAATCCAGAGTCCTATTTTTCCCTTTAGCTTCTTTCTAATTCTATCATAAGTATAGTGCAATAATCGGTCCACCACAACGAAATGGAAGCCTAGAAATTTGGATTCCATTTAAGTTTCTTTGTTGTCCTTCTTATCCTTTATGTTGTACATATGCTATCAATCAATTTTGTTTTTTTTTTAAAAAAAACTTTTTAAAATTAATGAGAATTTCCTAATCTCTTAGCACTTGCACTCTACTGCTGCTATTGGTTTTCTGCTAAGAATCCAAATTAACTAATGGCGTGCATATACTCATAATTAAAATATCGAAATACTAAAGCAAAAATCTATGAGTGGATTAGCAACATTTAGTATGAAAATACATTTGACTTCCCGCGCCATTTTGGTCTGAACTTTAAAGCCATCTTGATATATATTCTACCTAGAGTTTGATTATAATTAAACTCTAATAGTTTTAGGAACAACGAGGGAAAAAAACTTTCTGTTCCGCACTAAATATTATCTTTGTGTTTATGCTTTCTCCGACGCATGTCTGCATAGTGCCATATATCTAGACAAAAATGGAGAGATAGGGGTGACATTAGGAAATCGTCTCAACTTGCCGCTAATCAAAAAAGTAAATAGTCACAACTTGTCCATAATAAAAAACCTAAGAGTTTATATTCCATTCACTAACGAGATAAAAGATATTTATACAATCATATCACTTACTATAAGGTAATTACATGTAATCTTTTATCTTTATAACATTATAAGCCAATAAAAATGACAACTAATAAATGACTAATATAACATATTAAATTACATTGATAGTGCAACAAACCTTTATACTTGAGCTATATAACTTAATAAGTTCAAAATAAAAAATACAGTACAAAAGTAGACCTCATATGTTATATTTGGAAATCGTCCTCCAATGACTTTGTAGTAATTAGGTGAAATCATTTCTGCATAGTTAATACCTAAATTTAGGCCTTTCTCTCTGTTGGAACAATATGACCTAATTTTGCACTACTGCTACTAGTGCATGCTTTTTTAATTCAACCTAGCTAGAAAGGCCCTTTAACTCTTCATATAAATTTGATTTCACGTCCAATACAGTACGTGAAGTGTTTAAAAAGATCAAACATCACCGTGATATAAAATCTAATTAATTATGCTTGTGTAATCAAGTTAATTAGTCTTCAAATTAGGTCACAAAGCACGACTGACGTACGACTTGCCATGTGCTTTCATGAATATTCCTTCTTATTAGTCTGCTAATCTATTTTAAGTTGATAAGTGCTTTCATCACTTGGAAAGTATCAAGGGAACTTCCCCCACGTTACACGAACAACAACATATAATTTGAAAAGTTATCTCAACTATCAAATACTATTAATTAATTAAACTTAACTTAATCTTTACATAGAGTTTAATTTCTATACACTAATAAATTTTAACATAATTTGCAGGTCTTGAAAGCTAATTATGTGTAATAACACACAATAAGTGGAATTAGTAATTTGAAAGATAAAAAGCAATCTTTTATAACAGATTAAATTGCTTTGGTAGTGCAAAATTTATATTACACCATCAACGAATGTAAATTAAATCTTGTTATGTATATCGCCTTGTGAAGAGCGGGGTTTTAGCAAGCTCTCAACTGCATAGCTACCATGCATGCATGGGATACGCAAATACATAATTGAGAACCCCCTACCTGTTACTCTTCCGTCCCAAATCAATTGTTATATTTCGCTTCTTGATAGTCAAACTGTGTGAACTTTGACCAATATTTTAAAAAGAATTTTAGTTTATCATATTGATATAAAAAATATTACAACTTGTAGTATTTTTCGTATAGTTCTTAAATATTTAAATTTAAATTTTAAATTATTGAGTTGATGAAATCCAATTTAATTTTGAAGATTAGTTCAACTGACTTTCGAGAAGTGAAATATGACAACTAATTTGGGGCAAAGGGAGTAGTATTTATAACTTTTAACTTCTGCTAATTTCAACAAGTAAAAGAGCTGTTTCCGAAGTCAATTGTGCTATGTTTTACCTCAAACTACGACATCACTGGCAGGGGCGGATTTATGCTTGTCGAAGCGGTGTCATGCGACATCGCTTCGTCGGAAATTTTACTAAATATATGTATTAATACTGTACGGAAACGGGTAAGTAGGAAACAATGACACCATATGACATATATTGTGTCTTGGTATGTTGGCAATGTGCTTGAGTTTTCTCTAAGAGGTCAAAGGTTCAAACCTTAACTAGAACATTTTCTTTTGCAAATATTTGAGAGAGCCTTTGTAGTTAAAAATTATGATGAAGTAGAATTGAACTTAGGACCTTTTCTAACTTAAGACTCAACAAAATCTATAGATTGAAGCTATTTCTTGTCTAAAAGTATGATAATCAAAGTTATATTCTAGCTCTTTTATAAATTTCGACACCGGTTACAAAAGTTCCTGCGTACGCCCCTGATCACTGGTATGCCATTATTTTGGATTTGGGGGTTTTCGAACACCCTATTTTAAATATTTATTATAATTCCAACTTTATACGTGGTTATGATTTGTTACTTTGGATTAGATCTATTGGTGATGTCTGTCACATCCTTAGTCTTAAACTAAGCGCACGTGCGGTACTTGGCAACTCGCTCACGATCTTTCATAATTTGCTCACGTTCTTGCTATGCCAAGTCAGCCTTACTACATTTAAGATCTCTAAGAGAATGTTAGAACATAGTAGAATTGCCAAAGGAAGCTTTTGTATTAGAGAGAACTTGATTATTTTGCTTGGTGAATTACAAATGAATGACCCCCTTTATATACTAGTCTCGTAGGGGCTAGTGTGTAAATATTAATTGTTAAACAAGTCCTTAATATTTACGAGATAAGGGCTTTCTCTAAAATTCTCTACAAGCCTAGAAGATTCCAAGGACTTTCCTAGCAAATCCATAGGGATCTACGGTCTTCCAAAGGAAATGTCCATACTTCTCTAGAATCTTCAACACAAATGCTACTCTATTTCATATGTGAGCTTCCACAAATATATGCCAAATGGCACCTACGTGGCATAATGATGTGGCGGGTCATGACACTCTCCCCCACCCAATTTTATGTGCCGCCCTCGACACAAAGCATCGACACGTATGCGCGCACCTCGCCTTGGCGTAGCCAGAGATCTTTGTCCATTAGCCATGATGCTCTATGGAGCGGTTTGCCTTCCCATTTCACAAGGTACTGGTCACATTTCTTCTTACGCCGTTTGTACTTTGGACGGCTAGCAATGATGGCCTCGATCCTCCGCCCATCAGATGGGTCTCCTTGCTCTTGGTCTGAATCTCCCCATAACTCAATAAAGTCTAGAAGCTTCTCAAGCATCGGGTCTATGCTTTCACTCCCTATTTGGCTGCCCTCCGTGGTTCTAGCCTTGCGAGCAAACTTGACCCCTCTGCTTGGTGCATCGTCTAAGTCCGATAACGTGCCATCACTTTGTAACTTACCATTCCCTTCAACTATGTTCGCTCAACTTTTCTTGCTACCACCATGCTCTATTTGCATGGCGTCAAGATAGGCTTTGGAATCCCTATTTTCGGCTTAGATTCCAAGCGCATCCCTCCAATGCAGGCGGTCCCTCTTGTGTCACCCTTGTGTCCCTGAGCAAAATTCCTGATCAATGTTGCAAGCTTCCCCAACTCTGGGCATTCACTTGCCCAATGTGATCCTTTACAGAAGTAGCACCCTCCCTTAGGCACGTACTCGCTATTGTTTTCCGGCCCCTTCCCGTTTCTCTTGGACCCCTGTCCATTATATGATGTCCCCTTGTCATTACCCTTGTATACCTTGGCTATGCCTTTCCCATTATCCTCGTCATGATCTCCCTCACCCCTCTCGGCGTTGCCTTCTTTGGACTTGGCAGGCTCCATCTTGAAGTCAATAAGTGACTCGGCTACCGCTATGGCCTCGTCCACATTGGCTACTTGATGTCTTCTTAACTCCTGCTTTGACCAATTTTGTAGCCCATCCATGAAGTAAAAAAGTGAATCTTCCTCGGATAACGACGGGATTTGCAGCATTAAGGTAGTGAACACGCGCACATATTCCCGAATTGTGGTCGTCTGTCTGAGCTCCCTTAGCTTCCGCCTAGCCTCATACACCACATTCACCGGGTAAAATTGCCTCTTCAATTCCTTCTTGAACTGCTCCCACGTCTCAATGTTGCATAGCCCCTTCTTAATGTCAGCACACTTTCGATGCCACCACAACGCAGCAATCTCTGAGAGGTACAACGCAGCAGCGTTGATCTTGGCCTCGTCGTCTCTCACCTTGTCGTGCCTGAAGTAGTTCTCCAAGTGCCAAAGGAAGTTCTCCACTTCTTGTGCATCACGAACACCTTTGAACACCGGTGGTTTGGGAGCCTCGATCTTGGTCTCCCTCGTCACAATAACATTACTGTCTGCCTTAGTCACGCCATCATCGATACGCTCCTCGAGTGCCTTTATCTTAGCCTTCATGGCATCGATAGTGCTCAACGCCTCCATGAGTCTGCACTTCAACGTAGTGATAGATTGTCTAAGCTCCATCTCGGCCTGCGTGCGCCCCTCCAAGTTATTTCGGATACTCTCAACTCCCCAAGAGTATGTCCCTCAAGAACGCTATGGGTTAAGTTATATAATTCCGTGGATCATCAATATCGTAATGCTCAATGGAACCACGCGGCAAAACAATGTGCCTCACTTAGCTTTCTGTAAAAGGTGATACGTACAAGCAAGTGCATGTAGTATGTGGCCATGCACCATATATTCAGGCCAAATTCTGTAGTGCTCTACAGCTTAGTGTTTGATGTGGAACGTTTTGGGAGCTCCTTTGTGCAATATACATTACGGGCCGCTGTGATATACTGACATTTAAATTGATTTAAGTTAGCCTATATATATATTGTTAGTGTAAAGTTTTCTTAATATTATTGTAGTTTAACATGTTGTATATAGTTGGCAATTGTATATTTATGAAGTTACTAATTATTAGTAGTAATATTTATCATAAAAATTTATCTGCTGGCAATCGCGTAAAGATCCTACGTACCGAGATCTAGTTTTTGATGAACTTCCTGAGGATATAGACTGTCCAACCATTAGTAACTAATTACTGGATAAACTACTTCGGTCCAAGCAATTAGGAGTCGTGTTTGTTGATACTATCGTACATCGTTGTGGATGAAAGAGTTGGAAGAGGTATCACGTCGTTGACATTTCAAAAGGTTAAGAAATGTTTTTAATTTGCATCCAATGATATAATTAGTTCACATTTCTAGGCATAACACCTGTTTTAATTACCTTTTTCATTGGTTACCAGTTTATGTATTTCACGTTTTGCATTTTTTACATACGAAATTTGACAACTTTAATTTTGAGCTTGGCGTTTTTGGATCCTCATCATAATGTTGTAACTGTTACTTTTCCACAGTTTGAAGGTTGGAATTAATCTCAATTTAGTTTTTTAAACTTTGAAGTGCTTTTGATGAGCGCCTCTGATCATATTTTCTGGAACATAATTAATTTTATTATTGACTATGTATTTCTTGATGGTTTCTTTTGGGTCATTAATATATGTAAATTGTAATGTTAGGATGAAAAGAGGGTACATAGGACTGCCAAACAAATTTTGGAGACTGAATAACATTATTTCACTTATTAATATATACAACTTCAACAGAAAAATACAAATCCTTAGACATGACTTTTAATGGAAGACTGCTACAAGGCCAGTTTCATGATCATAATACTTGGACCATAATATAATCCTTCTATACTTAGCAGAACCTCTTATTGCTATTTGAGAAGTTAAATCACTTACGGGAATAAATCTACTTCCAGCTGCATCAGGTGAAGCAAGCAATCCTTTTTTTTTTTTGGCAGGAATTGATGAAATCCACGGCTTCCATATTGAATCTTAAAGGCTATAGTCACTGACAGGGCGAAGGGGTTCACTCGAACCCTCTTTGCTAAAAATTATTGTATATATATATATATATATANCATATATATATATATATATATATATATATATATATATATATATAGGATTTTTTCAATCCCTAGAGAAAGAAACTCCAACATCTTTCTAAAGAAAAACTTCTAAACTTCAAAAACCACTTTTCACATCCCCTACCTAGTATGGATGCTGATACAAAAATGCAATTAGTTCCACCCAAACCACCGAATATTACCAACGATTGCACTGCCCAATTGCCTAGTAATCTACAAACCTCTTTTAAAAATAATTAGGGGAAGGGAAGGATTGGATATCATCACCGATTTCACCACTCCCATAGTCAACTCCTTCAATATCTCTCCCTCATTGATATTCCCTGAATCAACCTTTGAAGAAAAGATAATTTCTCTTTCACAGGAGGATAAAAATCGAATGTACATGCCCTGAAAATTCTCCATCATTATTAAGTTGTAAGGGAAAAGAATACTCCATCAAATTCTCGAGAAGAAAGTCCAGGAGCTTTGAAAAGTGTCTGAAAATTTTTCCCTAATAGATTTAGGTTCAGACTACTTCATTGCTAAATTTCAAAATCAAGAAAGTATGATCTCAGTTCTGCAAAATGGTCCGTGGTTTATCTTTGGCTATTTTCTTTCATGTCAAAGGTGGATACCAAATTTCGTAGCATCTAACGCCAAACAAATCCACACAGTTGTTTGGATTCGTCTACCAAATTTACTTACTGAGTTTTATGATGGGATCATTCTTAAAAAAATTGGGAACTCGATTGGTAGACTTCTTAAAATAGATGCTTGTACCTCCTCTACCCTAAGAGGTCGTTATGCTCGTCTCTGTGTGGAATTACCCATGGACAAACCAGTTGTAAAATTTATTCAAATTGAAAAATATAAGCAACTAATCGAATATGAAGGAGAAAAAAAATTCTATGCAAGCTTTGTGGATTATTAGGGCACACAATACACCATTGCCCTATGGCTGGGAACACCAAGGGAAGGAAAAGAATGAAGAAGGCTGGCACACAGTGTCCTTTCAAAAACCAAAATGAATGCAAAAAAAATCACAAAGGAAGACAAAGAGAACACTGCAGATGCAGGTATAGATGTAAAAATCTTTAATGCAGCGACATGTAAGTATGTTCATGCTCAAAAGCTGAAATTTGTCCATAAGGATAATTCTTTCCATGTCTTCAATATAGAATAATTCTCGATTGGCTAAATCCACCAATACAATAATGGGAAACAAGTTAGCAAACATGGTTCAAGAAAACCGCTTCTTTACTTTGAGGGAGGAGCACACTGTTTCAGCAAACCACTCCTACCCCCCCCCCCCCCCAAAAAAAACTTATTATTAAAAAACAAAAATAATATTCACATGCACGCTCATCTAGAAGACCTAGAAAAGACAAAACTAGCTAAAAATTCTATTAACCCTAATGGTCCCACTACTCACACGCCTAACCAAATGACTACAGGTAACCTATCAGAAATAAATGAATTAATCCCTACATCTTCTAATACTATTACGCTAAACTACCCCCCTAAACAAGATAATTCATATAACTCCCACAACCTAGTTGCAAAATATAAAACCACTTCACAAATTGATTCACACTTGTCCACTGTTACGCTGGAAGGTGAACAAATGGAAGCATGCATGGGACATGTGGCCAAAACTCCCCATGCAAACTCTTCAAATCTTCAAATAAATCCTACACGCTAAACCCCCCAAATTGTATGCATGTAGATGCAATTATTCCCTATTCTCCAACTCCTATCAATTTAAGTACTACTAAAATCCACAGAAATGCCAAGAATCACACTAACCAACCGAAGGAGATATCGATTAATCCAAATTCCCCCGCAATCACCGCCCTTTGAACATGGAAAACCTTCCTCCTCTTCCCCCAACAACTACCAAACAACCCTATTATCTATGTCCAACCTCCAATGTCTCAGGATCACCACCCCTTATCCTGGATAGAGCTAGGGCTAATGGGGAGGGGTCTCATGTTCAATGAAACAATCAATGGTCAGGAGAGTGTACATTTAATTCAAAATCCTCGCTATCTAGCTCAACTAGTATCCGAAGATCTTCATCTTGCCAGGAACAATTATTTGAATCATGTGTGAGTCAATAATATCCTTCAACCTCTAGCTCCAGCTCTGAACCCAAACTTAGTGCAAGAAATGAGAGGTCAATGGAACCTACCCCCCCCCCCCACTTCAATCCAGTCCCAATACTACCTTAAAACCTAGGTCTAGATCTCCCATTCTTCCCACTAGAAGCCCTAAGAGCTTTGAACCCAATCCTAATGCAGTGGGAGGCTCCACAACCACCACAGCAACCTCCACTTCTAAACATGCAAATGAACATGGAAAATATCAACCCTAATCCTCCAATTATTCCAAACATAGGAAACCTAGTGGAAGAAGAAATGAACGATCCAATAGACTTGATTGGAGAATCAGTGGTGGAATTGGGGAGCCTAAACGAAGTAAAGGTCTTCCTGTTCAAAGAAGTCAAGAGAAGAGGCATATTTTTATTTTTCCACAGAATCTCTACAAGTGTGCAATGGACATACGCCCACCTCAGGATCCAACAGTGGGGAACAGAGCAATGATCTTAGTCCCATCTCTGAGGAGAGGCTCACATGTGTCCATGGAGAATGGACACAAACCAACCCCAACTGCTAATATGTCCAGTCCTACAAACTTTATTATATGGAATATTAAAGGTGGGAATAATGAGGACTTTAGAAGAAATTTTAGAGATCTTATGGTAACCCATAGACCATGCATGGCTACATTACTGAAAACTAGAATGCATGCTCATGGCTCTCTTATGAATGACTTTGGATTCTCGGAGTTGATTGAGGTGCCTGCTGAGGGCCAAGCTGGTGGAATGGTTGTTCTTTGGGATCATACCAAAGTGAACGTGCATAACTCTGTTCGTCGTAACCATGAAATCCATGCAACAATTGAGGTACGACCCACAAATTTTAGCTGGCTATTTTCATCTATCTACGCTAGTACAAATCCTGTTAATAGAGATAAAATATGGGAAAATATTAAAAATATTGCGAATAATCACAATGGTCCCTGGTTAGTGAGTGGTGATTTTAATGATGTCTTTGGTACTAATAAAAAACTAGGGGGAAGATCTGTAAATCGTAGGCATGTCCTTAAGCTTTGGTCTTACTTAAATTATTGTAATCTTTTAGACCTAGGGTTCAAGGGCAGCAAATATACATGGTCAAATCGTAGATTTAAAATAACTAGCTTATTATGGAACGACTTGATAAGGTTTTTAGTAATGATCTATGGATTCAAAAAATTTCAAATGCTTCCATAGTCCATCTCCCTAAAATACATTCGGATCATAATCCAATACTTATCAACCTTACTCCAAAGCAGTAAGACCCCTATCCTAAGCCTTTTAGACTTGAGCCTTTTTGGTGTAAACATCCCCAATTTCATAGTGTGGTAGAAAATTTCTGGGAAAATAAATCCTTCATAGGGGCCACTGCTACTTTCAAAAATAATGTCACCACTTGAAAAAATAACACTTTTGGTGATATCTTTAAAAACAAAAGAAGAATCCTAGCTAGACTTAATGGTATCCAAAACTCGGTTAACTATTGTACAGTCCTTTCCTTCAAACTCTAGAAAATACTCTAAGATTTGATTATAATAACATCCTAAAATTAGAAGAAGACTACTGGAAGCTTCATTCTAGAATTCTTTGATTAAATGAGGAGATGCAAATACTAAGTTTTACCATATTATGGCAACCAACAGAAAAAGAAAAAAGAAAATTGCATTCTTAAAAAATGACCAAGATAGATGAATTAGTGATCCTGAAGAGATCATTGTCCATACTAGGGAATATATCGAAACAGTTTACACTACTTCTCATATTTCTAGTAATTGGGTTAGCATTAGAATGGACCCTCAATCTTTTTCTAGTATAGATTTAACCTCTCTAGACAACCCCATTACAGACTCTGAAATAATGAAAGCTTGCTTTTCTTTTAAACCCTTCAAAGCACCTGGAGAGATGGGCTTCACCCTTTCTTTTTCCAAAAATACTGGAAAATTATAGGCAACTCAGTTACCAGTCTTTGCAAGGAAGCTTTCAATAATGGAACTATTCCTGAAGGAATTAATGATACCTTCCTTTGTCTAATTCCTAAAATCCCTAATGCTAATAATTTAAAAAACTTTAGACCCATTTGCCTCTGTAATACCATATACAAAATTATTACTAAGGTCATTACCAACCGTCTAAAACCTTTCCTAGATAGACTTATTAGTCCCTATCAAGCTAGTTTCCTTAAAAATAGGAAAGCTAGTGACAATGCGATTATTATTCAAGAAATGATCCTAAAAATGAACAGGTATTGTGGTAGACATCATAATATGATTTTAAAAATTGATTTAGAAAAAGCTTTTGACCGCCTGGAATGGTCTTTTATCTATAGAACCCTGACCTTCTTTAAATTTCCCCTAACATGATTAAATTTATTATGAATTGTATAACATCCACCAGAATATCAATCTTGGTTAATGATACTAGAACATGTTAACACCTAGTAGGGGTATAAGACAGGGTAATCCTATGTCCCCATACATATTCATTCTCTGCATAGAAATGCTTTCCACTTTATTTAATCATAAGGTAGATTTAGGTGTCTGGAGCCAACTACGATTGGTAAAAATAACACCAACTATCCCACCTTTTCTACGCAGATGATCTTACTCTAATGTCCAAGATTAATGATAAATCCATAAGATCCATTAATAAGTGCTTAAAGCAGTTTTGCAACTTGTCTGGTCAGTCAATCAACAAATCTAAGTCAAAAATTATTATTTCTAAAAACTGTCCCAAACATATTGGAACCAATATAGCAAATATTTTCAATATAAATATTAGTAATTCGTTTGGAAAATACTTAGGTTTTCCAATTACTAATACTAAGCCTAGAGCAAAAGATTTTCAATTTGTTCTTGATAATATGCTTGCTAGACTAGGAACTTGGAAATCTAACTGCCTAAACATGGTAGGTAGAACTGTTTTGGCCACCTCGTGCCTTAACTCCCTCCCTAGTCATATTATGCAATACACTTTGTTGCTTAGCAAGATCCTTAGTACAAATGATAAGATTCAAAGAAACTTTGTTTGGGGAACTAATGCAACCTCTAAAAAACTTCATCTTATTAACTGGGATACTATTAATAGGCACAAAAAAGAGGGTGGGCCAGGAATCATAAAGCTAAGAGTAAAAATTTAGTAACTCTAGCAAATCTCTCTTGGAGACTGCTTACTAACACTTGTTCTCCTTGGGAAAAATTAATTATACAAACTTCATGGTTATAGGAAAACTGCTATAAACTCCTCCTTCATATGGAACAGTATCTTGAAAGGGTGGGAAATTTGTAATAAGGGCATTACATGGATCCCTCATAAGTCCTCAACCCTTAGTGTTTGGAATAGTCGTTGGATTCACAATACCCCCCTCTTTGCCAGTGTATTTCTGGCCCCTTGACCCAATCAGATAACTTGATTACTATAAAGGATATTTGGAGTAATAATAACTAGGATCTTTCAAAAATCTCCATGGGTCTAGAAGCTAACATTATGAACAAAATAAAGGCTATAACAGCCAATGCCAACAATTGTGACATGCCTACTTGGTCGCTCAATACCAATGAGCTTTTTACTACCAAATCTTGCTATACCCCAATCGAAAATCACCCAATCATTGATATAGGTTTTATGTGGATTTGGAACCTAAAGTGCCCCAATAAAATGAAGTTCTTACTTTGGAAATGTCTTCATAATAGACTACCTACTAGAAGCCATTTAAATTTTTATTTGTATTAACATAGATCCCGTGTGCTCTTATTGTAAAGCCCAACATGAAACTATTCCTAATGTCTATTTAGAATGCCTAGCAGTAAGGGATTTATGGTTACAACTCAGTTTGGACATGAGCAGAAGAAATATTAGTAATAATTGGGTAACTAATCTTAGGGACCATAATATATCCGTAGAGAATGGTATTATCACATGGACTGATCTTTTTCCTTTCGTTATATGGGTCATATGGACTAATAGGAATAATAATCTCTTTAACAATACCACAAATAAACCGACTCTCCATCATGCCCTTAACCAAGCGGTGCAATACAAGCTTCTTACGCAAAATGAAGAAACAAATCACAAACTTATTACTATCACTGTTAACTGGATAAAGCCTCCAACACACACTATCAAGCTTAACACCGATGGTTCGTTCATGGAAGCAAATTCTCTATGTGGCTTTGGTGGTATTTTTTGAGATAGTAGGGGTCAGTGGATACTTGGCTTCTATGGAGCCCTTCCAGGCTTATCACCCCTATAGGCGGAGCTGTTGGATTTAAAAACAGACCTCCAAATAGCAAAAGAACAAGGCTTTCCAACTTAAAAGTGGAAACGGACTCTACTGATGCCATCAATTGTTTGGAAAATGGAATGCCTATTTTTAATAACATTATTCTTGAGTGCAGGTCGTCAATGAACTAGGTGAAAGTTTAGAAAATCCACCACATTTTCAGGGAAGCCAACAAGCTGGCACATATGATGGCTAGGAGAGCACCGTGTGGCAACAAAGGCAGGGATCTTACTATTCTCTACTATCCCCCCCACCCCC
>NC_031989.1:64919174-64930161 GCF_001879085.1 Nicotiana attenuata
CCCCACCCCCCCCCCCCCATTTTGCAAGCAATGTCTTAAGCTCGGACTGTAAAGGTGCTACTCATCTTATTAAAAATGTTAGGAAAGATGATTGTTCTAGACTAGCTTATTTTGGGAACAAAAATGTCCTTCGTGACATGTTATGTAATAGCCAAGTAGTAAATGCCCCACGGGCAATTATGGTTGTATGAACTCTTCTATTATGTGATATCTATAAATAAGATCCCTGTTATAAAAAAATAATTATATATATATATGTATTATATATATATATATGTATATATATATATATATATGTATATATATATAAAAGATGTTGAATCTCTTTAGCTTTTTCTTCGCTTGTTTACATTTCTTTTTATTTTGTGAATTCACTTGGTGAAAATCCTGCTTGCTTCCGCCACAGGTCACTGTATATAACCTGGAATAAAATTTTCGTAAAGGAATCTTGTTCTCAATTCCTTTATTGATTATTGTAAAAAGTTTCAGAATATATTCTCCTTAAAGAAGTCCTCTCCAATCAAATCTATTAAATAATGTAAAGGGTATAACAATCTTTGTATATTGAGTTTGTTAGATAGCCGTTAATCACAGTTAAGGAGTTAGTTAAGTTTATTGTTAGGTGGTAGTTAGAAAGCCAAAATACACGGTTAATGAAATGTGTATAAAGGCAATAGTGGCCTGTAATTTCAACACACTTTTGAGAAATGAAATAAGCTCTCATTGCATTATCTTTGTTCTCTCTAAACGTCTGCTCCATCTCCTTCTTCTTCCTCCTTCTTCTTTCTTCATTAATCACTACTACAAAGTGAATTACATCATGGTATCAAAGCATTCAAGCTAAAATGTTAGCTTATATATCGATCTCAAACACTATTTCCTATCTATTCATTCTCTACCGGAAAAACTTAGTATCAGATCTATTCAATTCTTGATTTAGCAAGAAAATGGTGATAATTGATGATTCATTGGGTCGAAGTCCAGGAATTCAGTTCACTACTGAACATGCAAGTCAATCTACTGGGAATCAAGCTTATGGGATTGATTATAATCATCCTCTATTTCTGTCTCCTGCAGATGTGAGTGGAATTCAGATCATATCGTTCCAATTAACTCGGATTGAAAACTATTCTATCTGGTTTAGGTCTATGCGAGTAGCCTTATTAGGGAGGAACAAGCTTGGTATGGTTGATGACATATGCACGAAAGAAAGATTTCCAAACATTATATGGAATCATTGAGAAAGAGTGAATGCGTTTATGCTTTCTTGGATCATGAATTTAGTGGCTAAAGGTCTTCTTGGAGGAATCATGTATGCATCAAGTGCACAAGTGGTCTGGGAATATCTGGAAGAAAGGTTTAACAAAGTTGATAGTTCAAGAATTTTCAATCTACATAAGGAAATAGCTACTCTATCACAAGGTACAACTTCGGTTTCTGTATATTTTTCAAAACTGAAAGATCTGTGGGAAGAATTTGAAGCCTTGATGCCAGCACCTGGGTGTTACTGTCCAAAATCAAGAGAGTTTGTGAGTTACCTACAGAAATTAAAGTTGTATCAGTTCTTGATGGGACTAAATGACTCATAGTCTCAAGCTAGGAGTCAGATTCTGATGAGAAGCCCCACTCCTACTGTTAATCAGGCATAAGCCTTGATAATAAGTGATGGAGGACAAAAATTTGTTGCTGCAACCACAAGAATCTTGGGAGCTAATCCAACAGGTCAAATGGGAAGTTTTGAAGTTGCAATGTATTTTAAGGCTGGAGAAAATCAGAACTAAAATCAAAGGTTTAGTAGAATTATAATGCATTGTGAATTGTGCAAGATAAAGGGACATAGCAAAGAAAACTGCTACAGGATTGTTGGATATCCTGCAGAGTTCAAGAACAAAAGAAGAGGAAATATTGGTACAAATGCAGCCTATAATGTCATCCTTCTAACAGAAAATGGTAATTCTGTGTATAGTTCAGCTGCTCAAGATCACCAACAAGGGCCTGAATTTAACTATGGAAAGAATACAAATGTGAATGAACAGACTACTGGAAGTAGTTCTAACAATTCAACTATTGAGGGTCCTATGAATCAGCTGGGAAATTATGCTCTTACAAAGAGTCAATATGAGCAGATTCTTCAAATGCTGAATAAGAACACTGGACCAAATAACACTACCTCAGTAGCTAATGTAGTAAGTATTGAGATAACTTTGTTAGTTACTGATTTCCTTAAACAGTGGATTATAGATACAGGGGCTACAAACCCCATGGTTTCTGATATCAGCCTGTTAAAGAAAAAAGCATTTGCTGAAATAGAAAATCCAAAGAAAATCCTGTTACCAAATGGTGACATTATAGTAGTCACTCATACAGGATCCAGTTCAATATTAGTAAGCAAAATAATAACAAATGTGTTTTATGTTCCTTAATTAAAATACAATCTACTATCAGTTTCTAAACTAACCAAAGAATTGCAGTGCTCAGCTACTTCCTAATTTTTGTGTGTTTCAGGAGCTCTTCACTAGGAAGGCGAAGGGAATTGGTAAGGAAGATTGTCACGACCCATTTTCTGAACAAGCCGTGACCGGCACCCGATCACTAAGCATAACCGAGCGAACCATCTGGTCTTATCAAATCTATTATAACTTCAAACTTTGTATGCAACAAGGCAATACTTTAACCAAATACTTTTGATTAATTTAAATATTTAAAATAAATCAACTCCAAAACTTTATTAGTAGTAACTACTGAAATACTACTAAGTTATTATCCAAAAACATCTGAATCTTAACCCACCGACTGTGTCTATGAAGCCTCTACTGATAAACCGATGAACTGCTCAGGACATGAGATTTTCTGGCCAGTTTTCTAAGTAAACAAAGAAATAACTAAATAAAGATGACTCTAAGGAATACTCCACGAACAAAAGCGGAGCTCACCAATAACACTGAAAGGGAGGGAAGTCCTAAACTGTATCATGCTCGCCTGCAAAACCGGTTTCTACCGCAGACCAACGTAGGTTCCCAAAGAGAACGTCAGTACCATCCATTGTACTCAGTGATCTCAACGACATGGGACGAAACTTTAATAAAATATACATTACGAGCAAAGATTCCAAATGCATGGGAAACATAAAGCTTCTAAGAAGAATTCTAAAATAATTGCATAATAGCACTTTATGAATATTCTAAAAGAAGTTCTTTTCTTTTTCTTTTTTTTTAAAAATACTTCACTTTGTACTTCGGGAGTTCCAACTATCCTGACTTATTTCTGTCTTAGTCACCGTGTGATCGGCACTGGTTCGATTCCAACCTGATCAAATAGGCCCAATCCACGAGGTGCCACTCGCTTCATGGTTCTCAGCGCTCATGTACCATACCTTAGCTTGGCTAGGCGAATTCTCAGCAATGAGACCATCGGCTCGTGTGCTCCCTACTTTGGCACAAGTAGTTTCAGAAAGTCAACGCCTTGGTCAGGACCCTCGGCCTGGACGATGACCCCTTCTCAGAATAGAGGATACTCCCAAAAATCTTTTCTTTCTAAAATTTCTTCTTGTGACTTTTCAAGTCTAAATCTTTGAAACATACTTATTCTTGAATCATTAAAGGTAAGGTATGGCATAAGAATGAAATAAATATTCAAAATTATTTCTAAAGATTCTTGCTTCTTCATGAATTTTCAACATGAAAATGGCATATAAGAATAACACAAAAATCTTAAAATTTATGCACATATATCAAAATAATCATCTAAACTTTAGCTAGAAAATAATTCTAAGCTAATAAGTACCTACTCACTCCAATTAAGTATATATAGTAGCTCTTTTATGCAATTCATCAAACACCTTGTATGCGTGCTTTTGTGAGTTAAACCACTTTAATAAAGGGGTATATCAACTCACCTCAAAACTGCTTGAGCCAATACGTAGGCCCCAGTCCAATTTATACCCGTCAAACTATTGATTCTACAACAACCAGTGCATTTGGATTAATATCAAACTTTCACACCCAAATATGGAACTTACTGTTGATACATATGAAGAAGAGAATTAACTATTCAATTCTTACCTATTACTACTGTAGGATAATTGACAATAGGGAATTTTATATACCCGAGTTCAAGAATAAGTGAGTTATGAAGAACCCTAGAATTTTCGAGCAATTTCAGGCTGCCTCTGTTCGATCCGTGCGTCTGCATTTCTGCGTTCTCTAAGGCTTTATGCCTTTTTTTGTTTTGTTTTGGTGGAATAAGGCTTCTGCGCTTTTGCCCTTCTAAATGAGAATTACGTATTTCTCCTTCCAAGGCTTTAATCCCTTTGTTTTGTTTTGTTTTGTTTTGTTTTGTTTTATTATTTTATTTGTTTTCCCTTTTATTTTCTTTTTCTTGTTTTGACTTAACTACTCCCTCCGTTCCAATTTATGTGAACCTGTTTGACTGGGCACGGAGTTTAAGAAAAAATGAAGACTTTTGGAATTTGTGGTCCTAAACAAGTCAAAAAGGGGCCCAGAGTATTTGTGTGGTTATAAAAGCTTCTCATTAAAGGTAGAATTGTAACTTTAAGCTAAATTGTTACCAAATTTAGAAAGGGTTCATTCTTTTTGGAACGGACCAAAAAGGAAATAGGTTCACATAAACTGAAATAGAAGGAGTAGTATTTAATTATTCCTAATTTTAATAATTAATAATATTAAAATTATTAATATTCCCCTAATTGTACATACAATTATTTATAAATAGAGAGATAACTCAAAATCAATCACAAGGGTTTCAATCCGTAATAGAAGTATAATTTAAGATTATAAAAATTAAATTCTATATTTAGCGGGTCTTGAAACTTTTATAGATTTGAGGAGTGTTACAATCTTCCCTCCGTAAAAACATTCATCCTTGAATGTTGCAAGGGCCTTATTCTTAAGCTAACAATCATTCCTTAGGTCCTCGAGCCTCTTAAGTTTTCTTAGCACTACCCACTCTTCCAAGGGACTCAAAATTTTGGCTAACTCCCTAAATTTTCAAAAATTTCGGCAGAGTTTCCCTTGTAAATTGGACTGTCCAAAAAAATATCCCTATCATAAATACCACAACTACACCAACAACAAGCAAATATACCATAACAGGCCATTCATAGACACCATACACAGCTCATAAATTAATTACTCACACTCCGGCAAGGAGGTACCACAATAACTAACAAGAATCAAAAGCACAACACTTTAGCACAAGTAAATCACTTTAGTGAATTAAATATACTATGGCATAAACTAAATTACTACAACAACTAAGTACAATCTAGGAAGAACATAAATACTTGCTAACTTGTATTTAATAAATGAAATACAAATGTCAAGCCAAACCTAGGTTCACATACCTTGTTACTCAAATAAATATGGATATTTCTTCCGCATATCTTCCTCGAGCTCCCACGTAGCCTCTTTCGAATCATGATTACTCCACAAAGCTTTTACCGATGCTAAATCTTTTGTTCTCAACTTTGTTATTTGCCTATCGAGAATTTCTATAGGTACCTCTTCATAAGTCAAGCCTTCTTTAATTTCTATGATTCCGGCAGGTATTATATGCGACTCATCATGAATGTACTTTTTAATAATAGACACATGAAAGACGCGATGAACAGAGGAAAAATCAACGGGCTGCACTAGCTCATAAGCCACGTTTCCCTTCTTTTCTATAATCTCATAAGGTCCAATAAATGTAGGACTAAGTTTCCCCTTCTTACCAAACCTCATAACTCCTTTCATTGGTGAAACTTTCAAAAACACCTTGCCACCAACCATGAACTCTAAGTCACAATGCCTCTTGTCAGAATAGGACCTCTGATGACTCTGAGCCATTTTTAGTCTTTCTCTGATTAGCTAGACTTTCTCTAAGGCCTCACAAACTGTAACGACCCGGCCGGTCATTTCATGAGTTACCGCTCCGTTTCCCCCCATTTCTGCTTCTTTATGTGTTGTTCAACTTCATTTCATTGCATCGTGTTGGTTAGTTTGGGTTTGGAGTGGTTTTGTAGAGAAATGAGACACTTAGTCTCTTAAGTTGGCCTTTTAGTTGGAAAAGTCAACCGTAAGTTGACTTGTGAGTAAACGATCTTGGAATTTGGTTTTTATGATTCGGATAGCTTTGTGAGGTGATTTGGGACTTAGGAGCGTGATCGGAATGTGTTTTGGAGGTCAGGGGTAGATTTAGGCTTGAATTGGCGAAATTGGAATTTTGGCGTTTTCCAGTTGGTAGGGGAGATTTTGATATAGGGGTCGGAATGGAATTCCGGAAGTTGGAGTAGGTCCATTGTGTCATTTGGGACGTGTGTGAAAAATTTCAGGTCATTCAGACGAGGTTTGATAGACTTTTTGATCAAAAGAGGAATTCGGAAGTTTTGGAAACCTTAGGCTTGAATTCGAGGGTGTTTTGATGATTCAATGTTGTTTTGAGTGCTTCGAAGATTGGTATAAGTTTGAATAGTGGTATATGACTTGTTCGTATGTTTGGTTGAGGTTCCGAGGGCCTCAGGATAATTTCGGATGGTTGTTAGAAAGATTGGAAGTGAATTTGGGTAGCTTCTGCTGCTGTTGTCATAACCGCACCTGCGGATTTGGGACCGCAGGTGCGGGCCCGCAGAAGCGTAGAAAGGGCCGCAGATGCAACCAAGGATGTGAAGGGCAGGAGCCGCATATGCGGAGAGCGGAGCGCATCTATGATGGCGCAAGCGCGGGTATTTGACTACAGATGCGGTTTTGGCCGGATAAGTGACTTCCGCAGGTACGACCCGTTGGACCATAGGTGCGGTCGTGCAGGTGCGTGTTTGAGGCCGCAGGTGCGGAATCCCTGGGCCAGAAGCTATATAAACTTGCCTTCGCGAATTTCAGCTGGTTCCACCATTTTTGAGACGGCTTAAGAGCTCTTTTGAGAGGATTTGAAGAGGGATTCAAGGGATAACACTTGGATGTAAGATTTTTGAACTCAATACTCGATTCTATGGTATTATTTCACTGATTAGGCTTGAAATTAATGGAGATTAAGGGTTAAAGTTGGGGAAATTAGGGCTTGAAAATTGGAGACTTTGAATTAAGGAGTTGAGGGGTCGTTTGTGGTCGTATTTTGATGCTTTTGATATGTACGAACTCGTGAGAGTGTAAGGATTCTACTGATGTGATTTTTATTGGATTTTGGGACGTGGGCTCGGGGGCGGGTTTGGCCAATTGCGATATTTTTGAGTAAATTTGGTTATTTTTGCGTGGGCTTTATTCCGTTAGTCTATTTTGATGTTATGATTCTGATTTTTGATAGATTCGACGCGTGTTGAGGTTTATTCGAGAGGCAAAGGCATCGCGGGCTAGAGTTTGGACCGGATTGAGGTAAGTAATGATTGTAAATGTTGTCCTGAGAGTAAGAAATCCCAAATTTCACATCGTTGTGCTATTTTGAGGTGACGCACACGCTATATGACAAGTGTGGGGTCGTGCACCGCTGGGGATTATGACTTGCTCCACCCCTTACGACTATTGAGTCGCGTAGTTGATTGAAAACTATTTGATATTATTGTATTTTGATTAAATATTACTATGTTTGGGGCTGAATGCCGTGTTTGGGCCTTATGCCGATTGTTTGGACCCTTAGGGGCTTTTACTACTGTTTCCTTACTGTTTTGATAATATTTACACTCAGTCATGCTATGCTTTCACAAATTTCATAACCCGAATAATATTTGCTCCTTTTGATTTTATAAATGATATTTTGAGCCAAGTACCTGTTTTACTGTTAGCCCGAGGGGCTTGAGTGAGTTCTGGCTGAGTGAGGCCGAGGGCCTGTGTTGTGAGGATATCATGGGATCGGGCTGCGCGCGCAGCAGGTTGTACTGATTTGTCATGTATGAAAGGTCGAGGGCCTGATTTGTTATGCCACGAGATGGCTTATGTTAGCGCTTGGGCTGTAGGAGACCCTCCGGAGTCTGTACACCCCCAGTGAGTGCGGGTACCCAGTGTGTGTGATATGATATTGCCCAAGGGGCTGGTGTTGTTTCATGTTGTAGCCTGAGGGGCTGATTACAAGTGATTGTGAGGTAGCCCGAGGGGCTGGTTCTGTTGATATTATGCCCGAGGGGCGATTTATGGTACTTGTTTTGCCCAAGGGTCTGTTTACGTTTCTATCCTTTTACTCATTGTTTCATCACTTGTTTGAAACTATTGAAAGATGTTTTAAAAGGTTTTACGGAACTGAGTTGTTTTTACGAGTTTTATTGCTTTACTACATTGTTCTGGACTTATGTTGTAGCGTTATGACGTGGTTTACGTGTTTTCTTACTGCTCAGCTACCTTTACTTTTATTACTTACTGAGTTGGCGTACTCACATTACTCCCTGCACCTTGTGTGCAGATCCAGGAGCCTCGGGTCGCGATACGAGAGCTGATCAGCCTTTCAGCAGGTCTCCAGAGTTAACTAGGTAGCTACTTGGCGTTCGCAGCCCAGTGTTTCTCCTTCCTATCTTATTTAGCTTTGTGTTAGCATTTGTTCAGACTATGTTGTCCTTTCTTTTTCTGAGACGAGTTGTAGTTGCTCATGACTGGTGACACCCCGATGCCGAGCTGTGTTATGATTTCGCACTGTTTATTTTAACTTATATTATGGGATTTTAGCTAATTAATGACTTAAAATGATTTATTATAAACGTCTGGTTTATTTTGGGGTTTGTTTCGGCTGGCCTAATTTCGATAGGCGCCGTCACTACCGGGTCCGTTTTAGGGTCGTGACAAGTTGGTATCAGAGCCTAGGTTACATAGGTCTCACGAGTCATGAGCAGGTTTAGTAGAGTCTCGCAAATCAGTACGGAGACTTCCGTTTTATCCTCGGGAGGCTGCAGAACCTTTAGGAAAACTTCATATTCTTGAATTCCTGTCGTGCGAATTTGTTGATTCTAGTACTAAACTTCTGTTATTCTATTCTCTCACAGATGGTGAGGACATGCGCTACCGGTCAGGATGGACGACCACCAGTACCACCAGCTAGGGCCACTAAAGGTCGATGACGCGGTCGAGGCCGTGGTAGGGGCAGAGGTGTAGCCCGCACAGCAGCTAGTGCAGCACCTGCAGATCCACCAGCTTCCCCAGTTCATGATCAGGTCCCAGTTGTGGACGCTCCAGCAGCACCAGCTCAGGCACCTGCTGTGCCTATTGTGATTCCAGGCCTTCAGGAGGCTCTGGCCCAGATTCTATCAGTGTGCACTGGCCTAGCTCAGGCGGTCTAAGTTACTACAGCTGCAGCTACTCTAAGGCCGGGGGAAGCACTCAGACTCCCGCCGCTCGCACACCTGAGCAGGTCGTGCAGGGACTTGAGACACCGGGGGCACCTCCAGCCCAGCCGGTTGTAGCTGCTCAGGATTATGGCTCCGGTTATGCCAGAGGACGAGCAGCGCATATTGGAGAGGTTTGGGAGACTTCAGCCTCCGGCTTTCAGTGGTGCAGAGGGCAAGGATGCTCAGGGTTTCTTGGACAAGTGTCAGAGGTTGCTTGGGACCGCGGGTATTTTAGAGACCAGTAGGGTCTCGTTCACTACTTTCCAGTATCCAGGGGCTACACTTAGATAGTGAGAGGCTTACGAGAGGCGTAGGCCGGCTGACGCAGTGCCCTTTTCTTGGCAGCAGTTCTCCATTCTCTTCCTGGAGAAGTTTGTACCTGAGTCTCGCCGAGAGGAGCTGCGCAGGCAGTTCGAGCAGCTTCGTCAGGGTGACAGATCTGTTTCACAGTACGAGATACGGTTCTCCATGTTAGCTCGTGTCATGACCCAACTTTGCCCTCCGTGAACTGTCGTGATGACACCTAGTCTTTACGACTAGGTAAGCCTAACAAATTACGGAAATGAAACAAAATACAAAACAAATAAAAACTGTGGATAAATAATAATAAAACGTATAAGATGTCGCTCGGCATATACCAATACATACTTTCAAAAACTGAATCAATCCCAAAACCCGGAATCTCATGAAATCACAAGCTGAGAATACTACATGGTGCTCTAACTCCAGAATGTCTAGTCAAGAGAAAATACAGAAGATCTATAGCTAAAAGAGAGAATGGAGAGGGACTCCTCGGTCTGCAGACGAGGCATATATACCTCGAAGTCTCTTAAGATTGCCTCGCCTTACTGACGGTATGGCTAAGCCGAAGAACCTAGATCTGCACACGAAAAACATGTGCAGGAAAGGGAATGAGTACACCACGGCGGTACCCAGTAAGTACCAAGCCTAACCTCGGTCGAGTAGTGACGAGATCAGGTTAGGGCCCTACTGGTTATACATATAACAAGGTAAAACAGTATGAAATATGACAGTATAATTAAAATACTAACAGTCAATAAAGATGAAATAACACAAAGAAATAACTCAGTACACAGAGATAGCAACCAGGGATCTCCTAGGATAACGTCCCGTAGTCCCAAACATAAATATGCAGAGGATCTCGCGGGATACCGTCCCGTAGTCCAAATCGTAAATGTGCAGGGGGATCTCCCGGAATACCGATCCGTAGTCCCAATGTAAATATCCAGTACAGGGGGATCTCCCGGAATACCGTCCCGTAGTCCCAAATATAAATGTGCAAGGGGATCTCCCGGAATACCGATCCGTAGTCCCAATGTAAATATCCAGTACAGGGGGATCTCCCGGAATACCGTCCCGTAGTCCCAAATATAAATGTGCAAGGGGATCTCCCGGAATACCGATCTGTATTCCCAAAGTAAATAAACCACAGTCTTAACAAGAAATCGACAGTTCTATTCAAGTTCGTATCAAGACAGGAAATTTCTACTCTAGACATGCTACACAGAATCCAAGTAAGCAGTTAAAACAGATGAGACAATTAAGTCACATAAGCATGCTTTCCTAAGCTAACAGGAGGCTTCACATACTAGTATTGCTCAATTAAAGAAAAAACATATATATTTACTTAATGAAAATGGGGTTTTCAACAATTAGCACATGTACGCA
>NC_031989.1:64930261-64935471 GCF_001879085.1 Nicotiana attenuata
CTCCTCCTCAGGAACACACCTCCGGATCACTCCATCGGTGCAAATCTTGAATAAGTACGGCTCATCCCAATAGAAATCCAAACTATCCCGTTTGAGCTTCTTCCTTTGGTTAGAAGAGAGCTCACACGGGATTATACCAGTCAGAAGGTAATTAGCAACATCTGCAAACCATGGCATATCATTCATTGACACAGAAAGTAGTTGCTCATCGGGAAATGTATCATTGATCTCTAGGCCATCACACAACCTCCCTTCCTCCTCCAAGCGGGACAAGTGGTCCGCCACTTGGTTTTCACTACCTTTCCGGTCCATAATTTCCAAATCAAATTCTTGAAGCAACAAGACCCATCGCATCAGCCTAGCTTTGGAGTCTTTTTTCGTCATCAAATACCTAAGAGCTGCATGATCGGTGTGCACTATGACCTTGGCTCCCATGAGATACGGCCGAAATTTTTCCATTGCGAACACAATAGCCAACAACTCTTTATCAGTTACCGTGTAGTTCATTTGAGCATCATTCATTGTCTTGCTCGCATAGTACACCGGATGAAATATTTTGCTCTCTTTGACCCAAAACTGCCCCAACCGCAACATCACTCGCGTCGCACATGAGCTCGAAAGACAAGCTCCAGTTGGGTGCGGTAATGATAGGGGTGGTAGTCAACTTATGCTTGACAAGTTCAAATGCTTGCATACATCCCTCATCGAACACGAACTTGACATCCTTTTCTAGTAGCTTGCACAAAGGATTCACTACCTTCGAAAAGTCCTTGATAAATCTCCGGTAGAACCCCGCATGCCCAAGAAAACTTCTAACCCCCTTGACCGAAGTGGGGGGAGGAAGCCTTAAAATCACCTCTATTTTAGCTTTGTCCACCTCTATGCCTTGCTTTGAAATTTTATGACCGAGAACTATGCCCTCCTCAACCATGAAGTGGCATTTTTCCCAATTGAGCACAAGATTGGTTTCCTCACACCGGGCCAACACCCTATCAAGATTCTTCAAACATTCATCAAATGAATCACCCACCACACTAAAGTCGTCCATGAATACCTCCAAAATATCTTCCACCATATCGGTGAAAATGGCCATCATACACCATTGGAATGTCGCCAGTGCATTACACAACCCAAAAGGCATCCGAGAAAAGGCAAAGGTGCCATATGGACAAGTAAAAGTGGTCTTCTCCTGATCTTCCAGAGCAATCAAGATTTTGTTGTACCCAGAATATCCATCCAATAAACAGTAGAAGGCACGCCCAGCAAGACGATCAAGCATTTGGTCAAGGAAAGGCAATGGGAAGTGATCCTTGCGGGTCACCTTCTTCAGCTTGCGGTAGTCCATGCACACCCTCCATCCGGTCACTGTCCGAGTTGGAATTAGTTCATTTTGAGCATTGGTCACCACGGTTATACCACCCTTCTTCGGCACACACTGCACCAGCGAAGTCCACGAGCTATCAGAAATAGGGTACACAACCCCGGCATCTAACCACTTGATCACCTCCTTTTTCACGACTTCCTGCATTGCCTCGTTCAACCCCCTTTGATGTTCCAAGGAGGGTTTTGCATCATCTTCAAGAATAATCTTGTGCATACAGAATGCGGGGCTTATTCCCCGAATATCAGCTAAAGTCCATCCAATTGCCTTCTTCCCCTTTTTGAGCACTGCCAATGTGGCATCTACCTGTATGTTAGTAAGACAAGAGGAAAGAATAACTGGAAAAGTTGAACTAGGGCCTAAGAATTCATACCTGAGGTGTGGAGGTAATGGCTTCAACTCCAACACCGGAGGTTCCTCAATTGAAGGCTTTGTTGGAAGAGTTTTTCTGTTTTCAAGATCGAAAGAGAGTTTCCTAGGCTCATAAGAATAAGAGCCCATTCCATGTAAAGCATTCACGCACTCCACTCGGCCCTCATCATCATTGACATCAAGATTCAACAATACGGCTTCCAGAGGGTCCTCCACATTGATCATTGCACTAGTATCATCAATTATCACAGCTGTGACAAGATCCACAAATGAGCACACTTCGGTACAATTGGGCTGCTTCATTGATTTGTACACATGAAAGACTACTTCTGCATCACCCACCCGGAAGGTGACTTCCCCTGCTTCCACATCAACTAAGGTCTTCCCCGTAGCAAGGAAAGGTCTCCCCAGTATGATCGGAACTTCATAATCTACCTTACAATCCAAGATCACAAAATCAGCTGGCAAGATAAATTTGTCCAGCCGGATGAGAACATCATCTATTATACCCAAAGGCCTCTTCATCGATCTATCTGCCATTTGCAACCTCATGGAAGTCGGCCTCGGTTGCCCAATACCCAAAGTCTTAAAAACTGAGTAGGGCATCAAGTTGATACTCGACCCAAATCACATAGAGCTTTGGCAAAGTCTGCATTCCCAATAGTGCAAGAAATGGTGAAAGCACCGGGATCCTCCAACTTCAGGGCCATTGAATGTACTATAGCACTAACTTGGTGGGTCATTTTGATAGTTTCACAATCCATAGATCTTTTCTTTGTCACCAAATCTTTCATGAATTTAGCATAGCCAGGCATTTGCTCCAAAGCCTCCACCAAAGGCACATTAATGGATAAGCTCTTCATCATGTCAATGAACTTTTTGAATTGATTCTCATTTTTCTGCTTTGCTAGCCTCTGAGGATAAGGTGGAGGTGGCCTAGGCAAGGGTGCCTTGGCTTTTGGCACAACTGGCTCTGGCATGTGTATTACGTGTTCCCTAGATGGTTTTATGTCATTCTGTGTTTCCACCTCGGCATCTTGAATATCAATCCTCACATCTTCATTCACATTTTCATCAATCACATTCTCAACCACCAAAGGAACTTCATCTTCTTGCAACTCAACTTCATCACAAAAAATTTGCTTTTGTTTGGAGGCATTCACATCACCGCCTCGTCCACTCCTTGTAGTTACTGCCATAACATGATTGTTCCCACCCTTTGGGTTAATTACAGTATCACTCGGTAGAGCCCCCTTAGGGCGAGTATTCAAAGACTGTAAGATTTGGCATAGCTGAACCTCCAAATTTCTAATTGAAGTGTTCTGAGAAGCCAATTGCGCATCGGAGTCAGCATTCTTTTTCATCATCTTTTCAAACATCATTTCAATTCTCCCCATGTCACTGTTGGAAGAACTAGGACCCTGGGATGGAAAAGGCGGTGGATTGCTCGGTTGTTGATACATCGGGGGCCTTTGAAATCCTTGCCCCTGATTTCCCTGGTTGTTGTCATTCCATCCACCCTGATTGTTATTTCCACCCCAATTGTTGTTATTGCCCCAGTTTCCTTGATTGTTCCGATTGTTGTTTTGATTGCCCCAACTCGGATTTTGATTATTGTTGCCCCAATTGTTGTTGCCTTGTTGTTGGTTACCCCAATTGCCTTGGGATCTCCATTGTTGATGCTGGTTAGAAGAATTGCCCATTTGGCCTTGATAGTTATTCACGTATTGCACCTCTTCATTCTGCCCATCATAACCTTCATCTTGGAATCCACCACAATTATTGTCAAATTGATCCGAACTCCCTTGGTTCTGGTTACCTCTTTGTCTTCTATTATTCACTAGTATGTTGACACCCTCCATGGCATTCACTTGGCGAGGATTTTGAACTTGTTGCAATTGTGCCTTTGCTAGTTGGTTCATTGTTGTTGTTGTTGATACATAATTTTTTTCTGTATTTTTAAATATGCAAAATACCTTCAAAATAGCCTATATAGGCATATATAAGTATATCCCAGGGTTGCACTATTTTTCTTAATTTTTCAAGGATTTTTTAAATCAATTTACTGTCCTATTTATCAAGAAAAAACCCAATAATTGTCACCAGAATTATCAATTTTCGTGATTCATTTATTGGATTTTCATATTTATACTAAAATATAGTTAAGATATTTTTCACATATTTTTTTACAAAATTGTTTGGTATTTTTAAGGACAAAATTGCATAATTGCAATATTAGCCATTTTTAGGTTTAAATCCGTCTCATATTTATAAAATGGGATTTTATATTTTTTTATTGATAATTATATATTATAAATCATTTTATTGCTTTTAATTAGTTTTCAGAAATTCATTTACTATTTCTTATAACTAAATAGGGAAAAAGGGGCTATATAACTTATAGCCACATTTGGCCTCTTAATTTGGTTTAATTATACCCAGCCCAAATTGAACCAACCCAATACCCAAGCCCAATCCTAAATCTACCCAGCCCAGCTCGGATCAAATCCTGGCCGTTGATCATTTTGATCAACGGTCCAGATCTATGCTTACCTAATTAAGCCAAACGACCCCCCCCCCAAACCCCTCATTTGCCTCACTCGTCTCTATCTCTCTAACCTCTGGTTCTCTCTAGAACCTTCCCCCCTTCCCCTCCTCTCCGATGNAAGGAATTTGGAGATGATCCAAAAATGGAAGTTGTATCCCTTTGTGTCTAGTTTTCAGAAGTGTAAACCATTTAACATTTGGATTTGTGTACAAAAAGTTGTGGATGGTACACTATAGGCTGTCCGGGAAGATGAAGAAGAAATTGTGTTGCACATGGCTGACTTTGGATGCTTATATCTCAAAATCTTTAAGGAATTGGGAGATGACCAAAACATGAAAGTTGTAGATCGTGGTGTCTAGTTTTCAAAACATTAAACCATTTGTCATTTGGAGTTTTGTAGGAAAAGTTATGGCTATTACACTAGAGGTTGTCTGAGAAGAGTTTCGAAAATGGTTTTTGGAAATTTTCTTCTTCGCGAACGCGGTGGGGGTCACGCGAACGCGAAGAAGAGTCGTAGGGGCAGTGCATAAGTGTAAAGAAATGGGTTTGGCTCATTTCATCTCATTTTCTCCATGGGAGCCGACCTAGGAGCGATTTTTGAGCTCCATTTTCATCATCCATGTCAAGGTAAGTGATTCCCACCTATTGCAAGTTAATTACTTGGATTATATCTAGATTTTAATATGGAAAATCATGTAAATTAGTAGAAATTTTGGGATTTTGAACAAAATCTAGAAAATCAAACTCAAAATCATCATTTCATTTCAACTTTCATAAATTTCCAACTTTAGATAATAGGTCCGGAATACGTCAAATGACGTCCGATTCCGACCAAACTTCACAGAGAGCGCTTAACACCTATTTAAGACCTGTACCGGGCATCGGAACCAAAATACGAGCCCGATACCA
>NC_031989.1:64938325-64949164 GCF_001879085.1 Nicotiana attenuata
CCTACCATGTTCTTATTTGTTTCTTCTACCAGTTCTTCCACTGTTGTTTCGCATATTATTTTTCGCTTTGTTTCTCATGAGTTTCTGTTACTGAAAAGCATGTCGAAGGTCCCAGTTCCTTTCTGAGACCTTTGAGCTTGTTTCGACTAGTATCTTTTGCTTTCTTGATTACTCGCCCTCTCATCTCGGCACTCGATTGATGGTAAAACCCTAAAATTTAGGGGTTCATTCGATTTTGAGGACATTGACTATGTGATATGTTTGTTCTTGATCTTTAAAGCTGTCTGATTTTAGAAACCCTAACTATTTCGAGGTTCTGAACTTGTTTCTCAATTGAGTCTCGAAATTCTTTGTCTCAACCTCTGTCTCTTTAAGCAATTCTGATTTTCCACTAAAACTTTTCTAAGGTCTTTTAAACTGGATCTTTTGTATGCTACTAGATGCTACTTCTCTTCTACATTGCTAACCTATGTGACTACCATGCTCCTATAGTCTATTATCTACTGATTTTGCATTGACACGACATCTTCTTAACATGTTTGTATGCTCTTTATATGCGCTGAACTTCCCCTCTAAAATGGCTTTCAAATTTTGATTAGTTTCAGACTTCCTTCTGTATAGGTTTGATTGATTTCTTTCCTTGTTTGTTGATTTCCCTATGACTCGATTTAAGTTATTTGAGTTTCCTTAACTTTTCTGACTTGGTTCATTCATGGACCAGTGATTGCAAAATCTCTGATCCTTGATTTACTGGTTACTAATTGATTTCTCTTACCTTATTTATGCAACCGTGTATTTCAAAAGCTCTACCCCTAAAATAAACTTCTATGTATTTACCCTAATTGCGTACTTTGCACAAAATGCTTGTTTGATTTCTTTCCTTAAATAAATTTTACCGTTTGAATCTGAATTCCTTAATTAAAGAAAGTCTTGTGTGATTCATTCTTAATTGATATTCAGTTCCTTAACTTTTTTCTTACCTTATTTCTGCCTGATTTTCACACTATAAATGCATGACTCTTTCATTAACACACGACACTCACTCATAGTCTTTCTGAACTTACACTTACACGCAATAGTATTTTCTCTTATTGTCTGCATCGTGGCCTGTTTGCAAGACTTACTGCTTTTCTCTACTTTTTTTTTTAAACTGGTATGTTCTGATTTAAGTTTCAGCACCATAACAATGTGTCTATCCCTGTCTACTTACTGCTTTTGTATAGTTCAGCATTACTGATTTCTTTTCTTGCCTGTTCTGTTATGAATCCCTATTCCCCACCCCCTTGTGTGTTAAGCTATGGTTTGGAGCATGGAAATCTGTAAATTGTTGCCCATGAATCAAAACTGATCCCTTGGGATCTTAGCCTCTATTAATGTGTGTTTGGACAAGCTTATGGTATGCTAGCATTCTCCATTGTTGGGCATGCCCACAGCCTGACCTTGCCTCTTTCAATTTCCCTGTTATTTCCCTCTCCTTTTCCCCTTTCCCCTCTCAGAATTCTGCTTCTGCACTTGCACTCTCTCTTAGTCTTTAAGTTCTTCCCCCCTTTTGTGAGCCTTGCCTTGGGACCTTGAGTTCCCTCTGAACTTGGACACTTGAGGGCTGGCCTTTCCACACTGCACTTGTGTTAATCTGGTAATACATTTGGGTGTGAGCATTGCCCGGAGTCCCTTTGAGGCTCTTAGGGAACTTTGACACACTCAAATGGGAGAAAGGCTTTGGATCATGATCTTATGGAGTTGGTTTACCTCATATTTCAGACATGAAGTATGAATCAGGCTCTCCTTGGTTGTACTTGTATTTGTATTTTTTCTGATGTATTTTTTTACTTTAATCTGGGCAGTAATAACTTGTAATAAACTCTTGGGGACGGCTAGTAGAAAAGGGCGGGTAACTATGCATGCAAAGGGTAGATACCATGTCTATAGTTATTTTGAATTCTGCATATTCAAATGCATATAGAAATCATGCCTATAGGTACCTCTGAATAATTTCTGCATATAGAAATCACGTTCATAGGGTTCTTAAAGTAATTTCTGCATTTAAAAATCATGTTCATAGGGTTTCAAACAATTCACGCATATAGAATCATGCCTATAGGCCCCTCTAGATCCTGTGTATTCATTATCATCTAGAAATTATGTCCATAAGTATCTGGAAATCTGAATTCTGCATATGCATATAGAAAATATGCCTATAGGACCTTTCAAATACTGTATATTCATCTTTTCATCTAGAAATCATGCTCATAAGGTTGTAAAACAACTTCAGCATTTAGATATCATGTCCATAGGTTTTAACAATTTCTGCGATTAGATATCATGTTCATAGGTTTAAAACGAGTCTTCTGCATTTTTATACCATATCCATAAAAGGCTTAAAACCAGCTAAGCATAGAAAGTACGTCTATAGGAACCATTAATTGAATTTGAATCGCTTCATTCGCGCATAGAGCTAAAACCAGTAATAACGATGTATCATCATTTGCAGAACTTACAACCTTCGTAAAAACTTGCCTTTCTTTAATAATCTGACTATCTTTTAACCAGTACGTATTCAGTTTATTGTTATTGTGTTCGTAATTCAGTAGATACCATGCCTATAGGTTCCTTGTCCAACACTTAGGCAAGCCTTAGGGTAAAATTAAATCCGTTTATGTTAATAGCTACAACCAGCAGGCAGGCCTGATTCGGGCTTCTTATCTGAATTATGTAACAAATCAGTCTGCCTCAACCTTTAAGTTCTCGCATGTTTAATGCTTAATCAGACCTTAACTAGTATGTGTAAGTCATGTTAAATATGTGTTCCTCTGTTAAAGGGGATATATCTGAGCCTTTGCGTGTTATGTGCTTTTCCCCAACTTGCTATACATGTTTTGTATGTCGCCTTAGAATTTTTGCCTTTAAAACCACAAATAAGCCTAACATCCATACCCCCCTTAGGATTAGTAGTCCTAAATACCCTGGGACTAATAAGATTGGGACGGGTAGTAGCATGCAATAGGTAAGCGAGACCATTCCGCGCTTAATACCTTAACGGGGTGGGAAGGGTAGATATGGATATGATGACCACGCGATAATGTCACGTGTAGCCCCTCATTGAGGAGTGATTACCAGGCATTGTGTGGGGTGATCCATATTATTAATAAACCTAGGACCCCTCTCCCTTTATTCTTTCTTTCCAGTATTTTAAACTATTTTTTTTAAAATCAGCTTTTCTAATTGTTCTTTCAAACCTTGTTTACTTTCAAACCTTTATGTTATAAAAATCCCCTCTTATTTGAGCCTTATTTGTCTATATGTTAATTGTACCCAAATTCACAGTAATAGTTTGGCCGGGAACCACACTAGTGGATTCTGAGAGGTGCCTAACACCTTCCCCTTAGAATAATTTCAAGCCCTTACCCTATCTCTGGTTATTCAAATCAAACCTCCTTGGTGTCCTAATGCACCCTAATCATTAGGTGGCGACTCTTTAAATCAAACCCAATTCCCAAAAGGAATGAGTTGTCCTCCCCAAATGTCACAAACTCGATTTCTGCGGAGGAAAAAGGGGTGCGACAGCATGGCGACTCTGCTGGGGATCTTTTAAGGCTTTTACCATTTCAGACCTTTATTGTGAATTAATGCTTCTTCACACACAATTATTTGTTTATTTCTTTTTAAGCATTCAATTTTCTTTTCAATTGCAAAACTGACTTGTCTCCTCTTTTTTTTCTTTTCTTTACTGCTTTCCTTTACTACTGCCTTAAATCATGAAAACTGTTGTATTTACTGCTTTCTTTAACGTACAAATACGTGACAACATGCCTTTAATTACTGCATAATCATGCTCGACATCATATTCCACTCGTGCCAAACAAATACTATAGCAACGCTTATAATGAGTTGTTGCGCTCTTCCTATATTATCACCCCCTAAATCCGAAAACGGCATATTTGCGGTAAAACCAGTCGATCAACGGTGTAGTCAACGGTTCCGTGCCTTTCCCCCTTGAGTTGTCCTCTCAAGGGTACCAGTCTAAAACCCCATAGAAACCTCACTCTATTTAAACTGTGCATGCATCATGGTCAAACCTAGCCGAGTCAGTTATGTTGTCCACATAATGACTCTTTAAGATAGCCTTATCCAAAAGTCCACCGGGTTCCCCTGAAACCCAAACGGACATTATTTATGCATTTATTTGGAGAACTAAATGCTTTTATGCCAATTATTGATGTTAAAAAGTCGAGTCCGGTGGGGGAAAGGGCCTAACCTTATTCTTTTGCAGATAATGAGGCACGAAATCCCCAGATTCGGCATGGTTACCAACATCCACCCGAGACTGCTAAACTGGTGGAAAGATCTTCATTCCAGTGACCAGACTCTTGTCCGAAAATATCTAGGGAATCTACCCTCCCTCCTGGAAATCCAACCCAACAACAAGATCATTGAACCTGCTACTCTCTTTTGGGATTGTGAGAGGTCCGTCTTCCTTTTCGGGGAGATTGAAATGACACCCTTGCTAGAAGAAATAGGAGGATTAGCCGGCTTGGTATGGGAGACTCCAGGTTTATTGATGCCTGAGAACCGCAAGGGCAGGGGTTTCCTCAAAATGATAGGTCTAAAGAAGAATCCAGAACTGACATGCCTCAAAGAATCCTATATCCCTTTGACTATTTGTACTAGAGGTACGGTCACAGCAAATCCTACCGTACCTATCCTGATGAGTTTGCCATCACCTCATTAGGACATATCCATCGAAGGGTCTTTGTATTCATGTTCTGCTTTCTGGGTTGATTGTGTTTCCAATGAAGAAAGCAAGAATCCACACCCGACTAGTCATGGTTACTAAAACATTAATTGAAGGAATTGGAGGGCAACCATTCAGCATCGTGCCCATGATCGTCGCAGAAATATACCGAGCCCTAGAGAAATGTCAACGGGGAGCTAGTCACTTCGAGGGTTGCAATTTACTACTTCAGTTGTGGCTCATGGAGCATCTACAAAAGGGTGAATACCGACAAGAGATCCAACGAAGGGACTGGGACGATCATATCGCTTTCCATCACCCAAAGCAAATGAATTATATCCCTGATATGTTTGCTCAGCCAGAGGATGGTTCAAGCTATTTGATAATCTGACCGAGGAGCAAGTACAATGGATGTTCGAATGGTTTCCAACTGAAGAATTCATCGCCCGATCCCGAGACGCACCTTTTCTGATATTAATCGGTCTGAGAGGAACGTACCCTTACGTCCCTCTCCGAGTTATGAGGCAAGCTGGTAGGAAGCAGGTTGTACCCAGGGTCGACAAGATGAGTCATTTCCGGGCTGACTTCCAGGCTGACAATAGTCCTTACAAGTGCCAAGCTCAGCATATGTGGCACTTACGATTGGTTGGAGGATAATCATGATGGTCTGAATGAACCCGGGTTCGTTCGAGGTCACAGGATCATAGATGAAAAGGCCGAGGCACAGGTTAAATACAATCAGCTACGCAAAAGAATCCAGGAATGCGAAAGTGAGCACCGTGAAATACAAGAAGCCAATCAAAAGTTAATTGAAGAATGGAAGGACATGGCCATCAATGCCAACAAGCGACTGGGATACCTGGAGCGAGGCATAGTGGAACTAGAAAGAAGGTTTCTCAAAAGGGTCGAAGACTGTCAGAATGCTGAGGGAAACGAAGGCGGACATCTGGCCAGAGCCTACCTATTGCTGGGACTTCGCGAGCTGGGGAAGTTATTTGACGAAGCCAGGGATGCCGAGTTTGGGAAGGGTCCTTCAGGGACCAAGTAGATAGGACTTTATCTTTTCGCCATGTAATAAGGCCAATGGCCATTAGTGACTTTATTTTTCCTGTTATTTAGCGTCGATTTGGGATTCGTCTTATTTTCTATCAATAAAATGAGGCATTTAGCATTCGAAGTTCTCCAAATCAACTTGTCGCTAGGCCTACCTCGGGCACAAAGGGGTCCCCAAATTAGGACGCGATTTACATTCCCGCATTATGTGTTTAAATATTGCATCGATTTTTCACGAACCTCACTAACTTGGTTACCTTTTTTCTTTTATTTTTGTTTTGATTATTCCCCTCCCCAAAGGTTAGTTCGAGCACTCTGGCAACATCATCATATTCCACAAGATCCAAGGGCCCTCTACCCAATCCTCCTCTCAGTCCCGTCAAAAACAAGAACAAAGGAAAGATGGAAGATTTGAACAACACCGGGAAGGAAAACTCAACTGAACGGTTAGAGGCCACTCATGGTCATGGTACTTTGGTTCCCAAGGAGAATGCCTCCTAACTGGAGCAAAAGCTGCTAAAATTTTAGGAAGAACTTGATCAAGTCCGGAATTTTGGCGAATCTGTCATTTTCCCTCACTACTCCAGACATCAATTTCCCAAGTGCTTAGAACCCCACACCTCCACAGAGTCTCCCAAAGCAACATAACTACACCGCTCCTCACCACCACTACAACACCTGCCATACTTCCAACAATACCCCGCTGCTCATCCCAGAACCACAAAACTCCACAAAATGATCACTGCCACACCCACCACAACACCCCCATCTATGTGGAGACTGTACCGCACTCCACCCCACCCATCCCAAACACATCCGAGCCTGATGATAAAGATTTGCTTATCAAAAACTTGGCCGAAGAGCTTAAAAAGTTTACTAGCAGAATTCAGGGCGTTGAAGGGAGTAAGGGAATTGAAGGGCTGAACTACGAAGATCTTTGCATACAGCCCGATGTCGAACTGCCCGAGGGGTACAAACCTCCCAAGTTCGAGATGTTTGATGGTACAGGGGATCCGAGGGTCCACTTGAGAACATACTGTGACAAGCTGGTCGAAGTGGGAGAAAATCCGCGTAAAGCTTTTCATGAGGAGCCTGAAGGGAGATGCTTTATCTTGGTACATTAGCCAAGATCCAAAGAAGTGGCCAAACTGGGTAAGCATGGCGTCCAACTTTATGGACAGGTTCAGGTTCAACATGGAGAATGCTCCGGATGTGTTTTACATTCAAAACCTAAAGAAGAAGCCCACGGAAACCTTCCGCGAGTATGCCCCTCGTTGGAGGTCCGAAGCAACTAAGGTTAGACCTGCCTTAGAAGAAGAACAGATGAACAAATTCTTCGTTCGGGCCCAAGACCCACAATATTATGAGAGGCTGATGATGATCGAGGGCCACAAATTTTCTGACATTATCAAGCTAGAGGAAAGGATCGAAGAGGGCATCAAAAGCGGAATGGTTACTAATTTCGAGGCTTTACAAGCTACAAACAAGGCCATACGGTCAGGTGGTGTGTCCAAGAAAAAAGGACGTACGAGCCGTAATGGTGGAACAGAGAACCAAATCTCCCGTCAAATACCAAACCTACCCAATGCCTCCACTCACATATCAGCCTACTCCAAACTACCAAGCACCCTCACCCTCTTACCAAGATCCACCACTTACCTACCAACCACCTCTCACATATCAGCCCACTTCACCCAAATATTCCCAACCAGCACATGTTTACCAAGCCTACAACACTCAACCATCCTACTACCAGTCCCCTCCTCCACGCCAAAACTTCCCTAGACCCCGACCAAACTTTGACCGAAGACCCCCAAAACAGTACACGGCTATTGCTGAACCAATCGACCAATTATATGAAAGACTCAAAACTGCTGGTTACGTCACCCCTATCCCTGCTGCTACTGAAAACCCTTCTCAGTGGATTAATCCAAACAAATCCTGTGCATACCATTCGGGCATGAAAGGACACACCATTGACGAATGCTGTTCTCTGAAGGATAAGATCCAGACTCTAATTGACAACAAGATTATTGTGGCAAAGGAACCTGATCCAAATGTCCGCAATAACCCTCTGCCAGACCACAAGGGTGGAGGTGTTCACATGATTGAAATAGAGGATGATTGGGACCCCAAGGGATCGATCGGTTTGATCACAGAAGGTGATGATCCAAAGAAGCCAATTGTCACCCTTAATCCGATTGTAGTCAAAATTCAGCCCTCCGGGGACGCCGAGATAAATATGTCCATGCCACTTGAGTTTGATGCATCATCATCTACAAAGACGCCAGCACCAATTGAGGTCAAATTTGTGTCTCCAGCAAAGGCACCTACACCATTCGAAGTTGCAATTTTACAGCCCAAGGTACAGGCTCCGTTCAGGGTAAAGATAGCCACACCAATTCCAGTGGCAATGTCAGCCATAACACTGTTCCATACAAAGGCTATACCATGGGACTACACAGCCGAGGCAAGAAGGAAAGGCAAAGTTATGTTCAGGGAAGCTATTGCGGCACAGGGTATGACGAGAACCGGTAGGGTTTATACCCCGAAACATTTGGCTGAGTCAAGCAAGCAGGCCTCTAGTCGGCCAACCATCACCGAGACCGGGCCCGATGATCTCTGGAGAAAGATACAGGCCAAGGAATACTCGATCGTGGATCAGCTGAACAAAACACCGGCGCAAATTTCCATCCTTGCTTTGTTACAGAACTCTGATGCGCATAAAAATGCCCTATTGAGGGTACTGAGTGAGGCGTATGTACCGAGCAACATCACCGGCGGGGAGATGTCTAACATAGTAGGCCAGATTTTGGAAAGTCACAAGATCACTTTCCATGAAGATGAGCTGCCACCAGAAGGGTTGAGCCACAACAAGGCATTGCACATCACCGTGCAATGCGAAGATTATTTTGTCACCAGAGTCCTGATTGATGAGGGATCCAGCCTCAACATTTGTCCATTGGTAACACTCAGGACGTTGGGTAAGGGACTGCACGAGATCAAGGACGGGGCCATCAATGTCAAAGCTTTCGACGGTTCCCAAAGGTCCACCATTGGGGAAATTAGCCTATGTTTACAAATGGGGCCTACTTGGTTTGATGTTGACTTTCAAGTGATAGACGTGTCGGCATCTTACAATCTGCTGTTAGGACGACCCTGGATTCATGCTTCTGGGGCCGTAGCGTCAACACTACATCAGGCGGTGAAGTTTGAGTGGAATCACCAAGAGGTAATCATCCACGGCGACGGTAGTAATCCCATATACAGTCGCCAAACCATCCCAGCAATCGGAGGCAGAAGAAAGATAGGCGGAGAGACTTATCACCACATCGAGCGGGTCAACGCTGTTGATAAAGACAAATGGTGGGATAACCATATTGAACTGGAGTGGATACGAACCTGGCAAAGAACTTGGCAAGAACCTCCAAGGAATCGCTAAGCCTATCAAACTTAAGAAACATGGCACAACCTTTGGTCTAGGATATGAGTATACCTGGGAAGAGTTCAACAACTGGTCGCCACCATGGCGCGGTCCTTACTGTGAGCACGTGATTTTTGCCCTAAATGAATTACTCCCAAAAATTCAAACAAAATAATTTCTTTCATTATTCTACAATTTTGGGAATTTTTGTTATTTTTCTGTTAATTGTTTGCATTTTATTGGTGCATTTTAATTCATATGAAAAATATAAAAAATACATTTGGCATGTGCATTTAGGGTTTAATTTTACATTTCAGGATTAATTAGAAAATTAATTGTTTCATAAAAGGAAAAATCAAAAGTATAGGGTAGTTTGCACTTTTAATTTTGATTTTTGATTTTGAGTAATTTTGTGTTAATTTGTTGTGCTAATTGTCATTTTTGGGTTTAATTAGTTTCTCTTTAATTTTAGGAATAAATTTAGATTTTTGTAGTTCCAAATTAAAAGAAATTGCAATAAAAAAGGGAAAAGAAAAGAAAATGGGTTTAATTTGTTTTGTAAATAAAATAAAAGAAAGAAAAGTAAATAAAAGAAAGAGTGGTCTTAGTAAATGCCCAAATTTGGGCTAAATTGGCTTAGCCCAAACGAAATCCAATACAAAAATCACTCCAGAACCGGCCCAATCCAGTCCCTAACCCGGTCCGGCCCTTCCCTCACCAAAACGACGCCGTTTCCCCTCCTTTTAATCTGGACCGTCGAGGTTCATCAATCCTACGGCTGAGAACTGGGTTCGTTTTAATATACATATGTCCTAACGTGCCCTACCCCCCCCCCCCAGCTTCGTCTCTCTCAAACCTTTCTCAAAGAAACCCTAGCTAAGCCATCCCCAAACCTCCACCGTCTCCGGTGGCGGCACCACCACAAACCAGCCCCAAATTTACACCCTGAACTCCCCTCGTCCCCCTCTTTCAAAATAAACATTCAGTTCCCTTCAAACCATCCCCAGGCCTTTCGAATCTTAAATCAAAGCTTTGACCAAAACCCTAAACTCTCCAAAACCTCACCAAATTGATACCAGATGACTTCTTCACCTTCCTCGTGACGAATCCACCATCAATGGCATTCGAATCTCCCCAGAGTCCCTCAAATCTTGGATCCGAGGTCAAACAGTTGTTCAAGCCGTCAATCTCAAGTTTGTTTTTCTGCGATCTTTTGTGAATTACAACATCAAGCATTAGGTGTCAAGTAAATCAGTAAGACTTCCTTTTCTATCTAGTTATCTAGTTTTCTATTTTCTTTAGGGTTCACAATTTGTCTTCGTTCTTCATGCTATTTGTTTTAGGAATTTTTGCTTAATTAGTTGTGTTCAGTCTATTTTCATTTTTCTTTTTATGTTTGGTTCCTGGTTCTGTTAATTTCTACCAGTGAGTTTTTTTTTTTCAATTTTGTGTTTCCTTTCATGACTGTGTTGCTTCATGATTAGTTAATAGTTCTTTTCATTTGTTATAAGTTCAAGTAATTAATTAGGGTTTTTGCCTGCATTTTTGAATCAGTAATGTGTTCTGTTCTGTTGATGTAATTCAGTAGCATGATTTTTTTTGTATGTTTGATTTCTCTTAAGCATTACTT
>NC_031989.1:64949284-65001750 GCF_001879085.1 Nicotiana attenuata
GTGGCCGTCGCGGGCTGCCCTTCGGTTTGCGGTCGTGACCAAACTTCATGGTACTCAGCAGCAGCCTTCTGTCCTAGGTCAGTTCTACAAGCCAGCTGTCTAGTAGCAGTCTCTCGTTTATGGGGTCTGTGTCGTGCACCACACTTCATAAGCAGGAGGCTTACAGGGCATTTAGGGACCTGTCACTCTTTCTCTTATCCTAGATTGGTGTGGTAGAGCTCAGTTGCTTAAGAATTCCAAACTCCTAATCTTCGACTTTAGTCGTAATACACACGGATACCTACATCCCACAAGAAGCTCGGATAAGAGTACTTGGAATGTGGCTCTGGAAGAGCTGAGTTAGAGGCAACTCGATTTTGCATCATGCTTATGATTGAGTTAAATGTAAGTTCGTTCAACAGATAGTATGTGTTACCTAAGTTGTGTGAAGCTTCTTGATAAGGACGCCCCAAGGCATGAATATCTAGTCCATCCCATAAATGGTAAAAAAGTAATAAGAGACAGGATACGGTAGATACAAGTCATTCAACAAGCAAAAGACCAAGCAAGCGTGCAGCAAGCGGTACCGAAGGGTATCCAGTACTGGATATATACAGTTTATTCAATATCAGGCAAGAAATAAAGTATTGAGTTACTTTCAAACAATTAACAGACATAATAATACGATGCCACCACCCCATCTCAAGTTAATGCCCTACCGAGGTAGTTGGGCCAAAATATTGTTTAAGGAGAAGGAGAGGATAAGATAAATCAAGATGGAAATAATAGAGAATAACCCAAGAATCGTAGAACGGAATTATTATCATTAGCTATCTATATATACCAGAGAGATATTGCAAATGATTGTAAATAGTATTCTCAATATATAAGACACCCCCGAATGGTGCAATCATAAAATAGTGCAACTAAGATAAATGAAATACTTGATATATCACAGATTCGGTGGAAATAGGTCCAAAGAGAATAATAATATAAACCTATATTTAATAAGAGCATCCGTCCCTAAGTACAAGAAGAGAGAATATTAGAGCGAACACGAGAGCCACAGTGAAAGAAATGGAACGTAAAAGGGAGAGTAAAAAGTGCGAAAAATTTTATGAGATATATATAGAGATACGATAGAATAAACAGAAGATATAGAATTAGAGAGAATAAGAAAGAGAGTAAATAAAGCTATATATGAGCTAAAGATGGTGGATAAATAGAAATGATAACCGTAAACAAAATTATGACACGATGACGCTAGCAGTCTATTAGTCAAGTGAAGGAATAGACGAAGTAGTGATAAGAACCCTTGAGACATACATAATTAAGAGTATAGGCAATAAAGGCTATATCCCTCATCGACGAATTGAGTTGGTGACCATCGAACAATGATTACCAGCAAGGAAAAAAAAAAAAAAATTAGACCCCCCGTCAGTTAAATAGAAATTAATATGGTCTAGTAACACAGCATAGAACCCGGTAAGACATGAATTAGGACCGCGAGGACTTTGATAATCACCAGTCGACATCGTGAGAATGCTTCAAGAAGATCGGTTCTCCCAACAGTTAATAAGAATAGACAAACATCACGAATAACCTTGTTTGCCAAGGTCATTTAAGAAGACGCTTTCCTAAAGGCAAGCACGTCTGAAATAGAGTTAATATTAAGGGGACTAACTGTGCCAGGGTACACTAGGTGTCACCTTAGTTGCGTAAGAAATTAAAGTTATCCGTTGTACAGAAGTTACCATAAGACTCATTAAAGGTTCATTGATGATGTTGAAAAGATGTCCAACGATGAAGAGGTGAACATCATAGGTAGATCGTCGTAGTACTAAATCTTAGTACTCCCCTAAAGGGGGGAAATATAGTTATATGGTATTAAGTCGGAATTAAGCGCGTTCAGGTAACTATGCGAATGGAAAGAAGAATGTGGTAAAAAGGAGAAAGGGATGATGTTGCATTTGTCACGTTCCTAACAGATATGTTGCGACTCCAGAACATTACACAAGCACGCCAGTCGGAGAGAGGCCAGTATTGGGTTCACACACCAGACGTTATTTGATAAATAAGTATGAATGAACAACTTGATACATGAGGAGCAGTACGAGTGGTAAGTTAAGCATAAAGAAAATTAACCAAGAGAGATTATGCAGAACTATATGTATATATGAGAATGTGGACCAACCGCAGTTAATAGTAGTGATCAGGAAGAGCCCGTTATGGCTGAATGAAGTCACAAATAAAATGATCTAGATCATGCAAGATAAATGTAGTGAACCGCAGCATAGGAATTTCAAGTCTCGTAGATACGAGATTGCCAATCATCTTGAAAAATTTTCAGATAGGAGTTGGAGACCGTTAAAGGTACACCATTTTAAGTTTTATGAAAATAAGAAGAGTGCCAATAAGAGAGACAAATTAAAATTTGAACTAAAATAACCTTACGAGCACAAGGCATAGAAGTTTAGTAACTAAGGATATTAAAATAGGCAAGTAAGAACAACGGAAAAATTTCCTTCAGGGACGATATTAACAGCTCCGCAAACCTTTCAAAGAGCCAGAGGTCTCCCTAAGTACTACAACGAAAGATTACGTTTGAGGAAATAAGGAAGAAGGTTCCACCTAAAGCATAGTGAGCTAAAGAGGTAATGATCTTATACAAAGCAACCTTGCTACAATTTGTATTACAAACTCCAAAGAAAGTGGCACCATATCGGGCTAATGAAAAAAAAAAAAATTAAATAAATAAAAAAAAAAAAAAAAACTCATCAAAAGTGAGGTTTGAGATCAACGGGGGCTAATAGGAAATTATAGTATCCGTGGGCAATAAGGACCAAGCCAAGTATTCAGTGCAACAAGTGATAGAACGACCAGGAAAAGTTAATGCTTACATGTTAAGCGACACTGAGAAGGCACGAAAGGAAATTATTGGTGCAATAGCAAGTAATGGAAGAGTTGCGAGATAGTATAAATAGATAAGTGTAGGTTCGTAAGTAAAGATATCGCAGAGGCACAACAACGGTTTTTAGGTAGATAGGAGTTAAGGATGTTAAAAGGTGCATAAAGAAGGTGCGAGAATATATATGTCCTTGGGAATAATAAACCCAATCAAACAAGGAATGATGATATTTCATATATAATAAAAGCTCGGTACAGCCTAAATGAACACAGAGGAGTCTAAGACTAGGAGAATTAGAAGAGACGAATGCTTGCCCCGTAGTTAGAATTAAGGGTGTAATTGTGATAGATAAAAAGGAATGACATTTTAGGCTTTGATTTGCAAGGAATAATTTAAAGGAAAAGGGGTTTTATGGAATTGCACGGAATGGAATTACCCCATAAGATGATTTATCATGTTTAAGGCGATCGCTATGAAATACGGTTATTGAGCGTATTTAACTATCGGTCCCATTGGGATCGGGCAAATCACTTCAGATGTTTCCCCGATTGATAGACGTGAGCCCTAGTAGAGACAATTTGTAATATGGGAACGTAAGAGTTTCATTTTGGATTTAAACATTAAGGTCAATTAAACAACAGATGGGTCAAGTTTCCATAAGTACAAAAGACTAGAGACGTTTTTTTTTTTTTTTTTGTTATTCTTAGAGTAATAATAATGAGGGAAGCACTAAAGGACTTTAGATTTCATACATAATGAATAAGCATGAAAGAGTAACCTTGGAGTTGGGTTAGCAAACCTCGGTAATAATAAAACCGAAGTAAGTTTTACTGGTATTAGTATAACCTACCTAGACTGTAGAAATCCATAAGGATAGATATACAAGGCTAGAAACAAGAGATAGCAATTAGTTCTTAAGTTGATAAAGTACCAAGCGAAAGACATTCAGTACACCTATAGAATAGCTAGAGGGACACTTGTCATAATTCTGTATAATGTTCATAATAGTGAGGTGTAGAAGATTGGCCTAAAAGATGGAGGAAAAAAAGCGAAGACGAGTCGCATAGGCCTCATTACAACCCGACGAGAGAGTCGACATACTGCATTGCCTAAAGTTAGCAAAATGTTCACGATGTTGAAAAAAAAAAATTTCCGTACCAACAGGTCGTGGTATGAGAAAGAAAAGCCTAAAGAGTGAGGAATGACCCTGGCGTATGGGATTATTTACATGAACAGTTTCCTAGATGTCCAAGGGACAATACTTAAAGGTAATTCTAAGAGCTACAGGTTATGAGATGATAGCGCATTAATCAACATTCGAGGACGAAATTTCAAAGGCGGGAATGATTTACACCCCGCTGGTTATCGTATGTAAGAGTACGTCATATAGTCAATTAATGTGAGCTCGAAAAGAATCATCTTTTCAAAGTTTACAAAGTAGTTCATCCTGTATAGTGAGTTACAAATATTTAAGATCATTAGTACCAAGTTAGCAAGAGGGTTGAAGGCTTAAGAAGCTAAACGGAATTGAGAAAATAAGTTTCCGATCGAAAGTCGACAAGTTGGAATATTTCCATGTTTACTTCTGTGTGGTGATGTATCGTATGGTTAATTAACATTATAAACGAGATTATATATGAGATTATTTTAGTCGTACGATAGTGGTGTTATGTTTTCTCAGGCAAGGCGCGAGTTGTGAACAAATTGGAAAGGTCATCAAACAAGTTCCATTTATAATTTGCTACATATTAGATACAATGTAGATGCACTTTTCTCCCGATGTACTTGGAAATCAATGGATGATCTACATATCAAATTGAAGATCTAAGAGTCTAGCGTTCCAATGCATTAAACCCGCCTTCCATCAGTAACATCGGGGTAGAGAGATATTTTGCAGTTTTGGCAAGATCTGCACAGACTGTAGTAGTGGCAAGTAGGTTTTGTGTCACTTAAAGCTTTTTTGAGCAATTACATTTCGTGTGTTCATATGAAGGTTCTTTTTGGGACATATTATATATCAAATTGAAGTCTATTGGAAATCTAGTTTCCAAACTCTTAAAACCGTTCGTTCCATACGATATCCGGATAAAACAGATATTGGTATTTTAAAAAAAGGGCGCAATGAGATGGTGCCAAGAGCACCTTTGACTTGTGAGAACCAAAATGGATTTTATCTTCCTATTGTCGTCTTTTCATAATTCCAGAGAGCTCGAACAATAAAGACCCATAACCTCACCCTTAAAGCTGTCCAAAGGTTATCCCAACAAGATTATCATCCGAGGCACAAAATCACAGAAGCCAATAAACACTAGAGAACGAAATCCCACGACGTGGAGTATCGCTATATTGCCTCTCTTTTTCTTTGTAGTTGAGTTTTGGAAGGTATTTAATAGTAGCAAAATGCCTTATTTCTGTATTTAAGCTTTTAAATATGAAGGAATGTTGATTAAATTCATTTCCTAATTAGCTAGAACTCACGGGACGGTGATTGGAAGCCGTGAGTTCGAATTATTCGACTTGTTGTGCGCTGTTTTTGGGCTGTTTCGTGTTGGTATTGGGTTGTATCTTTTACTACTGTTTTGTGGAGTTTGGAGGAGGAAGGATGTGGAAAAACACCATATAGATGTAGGGTTTGGGCTGGTAGTTCTTCGTAACATTTCCAGATCGTTTGACACGACTACGGTGGCCGTCGTATGTATGAAGTGATATTAGTGTGCTTGTGGACTGTTTTGGGAGGCTCAATGATGATTATTATTGATGTTTGTTTGCGGTGTTTGGTGATTGTTTGGAATGTTTGAAGTCATATATATAGGGGAGGTGCTGTCCGTTTCATCATAAAATAGGTTATGGTCGATACATAATAGTATGACGCTTGAATGATAACTACAGTATCGTTTCTCTTATTGTAGACTAAGGAGTCGTGAAATTTCATAGCTTGAGATTGGGGCAGTATATACAAGGTATGTTATGGCTCTTCCTTCATTCTTTTGGCATGATCTAAAGTGAAACGAACATAAACGATACGCTATTTCATAATGAACTCCTCCCTAGAAACTAAGGTTGTCCATGTTATTCTTCCTTACAAAGTTATTCCAAGAAATTATATATTGATCCTTGAGTCCTAGTGAAGTTCATATTGATGTATGATGTCCAAAATGTTAATCGATGGTGCAATGACCTTATGTCACTCCAAAAGGTTTAGAACGTGGACTCCATGAGTCCAGCATGCATATATATGTATCTACTTTAACTCTACCGAGCCGCGCTATAGTCGGCCGGGTATGGCACCTATTGTGCAACATTGATCAGTTGGGTTTACCGAGCTCACGTGGCCGGGTATGATTCTACCGAGAGCCTTATGATGGCCGGGTACGTTTTTACTGAGTCCTCTTTGAGGCCGGGTATGATATGATGATGATGATGCCCACAGAGGCGGTATGTTTTTAAAAGCTTATGTATATATATGTATTATGCATTTCATGTCAGTAGCCCCCACATGCACTCAGATGTTACAGGTTGTATCTCCTCTATCTCTCTTTACGTTACTGATCTTTTTATGCTTTCCTGCCTTACATACTCGGTACTTTATTCGTTACTGACGTCCCTTTTGCCTGGGGACGCTGCGTTTCATGCCCGCAGGTCCCGATAGACAGGTTGATATTCCTCCTAGTAGGCTATCAGCTCAGCGAAGGTGTTGGTGCACTCCACTTGCTCCGGAGTTGCCTATTTGGTCAGTATGCTTTGGATATGTATTGATTGGTATGGCGGGGCCCTGTCCCGACCTTTATAATTTTATGTACTCTTAGAGGCTTGTAGACAGATGTCAGGTGTATGGATACTTGTATGGCCTTGTCGGCCTATGTTTTAAGTTTACAAATGGTCATGTCGGCCTTATAGGCCCGTATGTCACATGTATAAGTTTGTATATCATGCTGGGTCATCATACGTTAAGTATTCCCTTATGTTTTATTCTTGTTATCTCATGAAGGGTTTTCTAGCTCATTTACCCATGATAGTATGATAAGAAAGATATGTTACGTTGGTACTCGGTTGAGTAAGGCACCGGGTGCCCGTCGCGGCACTTCGGTTTGGGTCGTGACAAAACTCTACCCTTCAATTCGCAAGACTAAGCTCTGTCTTGTCCGCATCATACTACTGCATCCTTCATGGGCCGAAATATCGCCAACTCATCCGAAGGCGTCATCGTTCGGAGGCACCATCGTCATGGCCCGAGAACACCATGTCATCGCCTGAGGATCCCTTTCAATCTTTTCCACATCATTATTCAAAGGCGTCATGGTTCGGAGGCACCATCCTCATAGCCCGAGAACATCATTTCATGGCCTGCGAATCCTGCATCAAACAATCCATGGCCCAGGACATCATGGTCTGAGGACACCATTCCTAACCATCCAAAGACAGCATTCATGGTCCGACGGGAACTTGCATCATGTTTAAATTTACGCACAATATATGCTTGTATTGCTTATTTGCAGGTAATTCGGAAAGCAACGGCTATCCTAGCAGGAGGAGTCCCGCTCCAGTTCTCCTAACCATTCCCGTAAACTGCTCATTCATCCAGCCCCATATGTCGCGTCCGTTCTTATAAAACTCCATCGGTATACACCGCCGATGGATCCTGAACTACATACGGCCTGATTCCTGTAAAACCAGGGATATGTAGGCAACTCTGAAACCAGGGTGCGGCCTAAATCTCTTCAAATCATTTCGCTCGGTCAAAGTTGGCCATCATATCTTTACCCGACAACTCTTTCATCCTTCTCGGGTAAAGAGGGGCAGCTGTTGATACCCAATTTTTCCTCAAATTATTTTAAATTTGCATATAGACCATCACAATTAGGTTTTCATAACAATTGGTATTTTTCTATAATTTTCCTCATATTTTTACTAATTTATTTTTATTTATCCAGTATTTTTATCTCTAATAATTAATTATAAATTGCATTACAAATGATTTCAAAAGCATTCCTTGATTTAATATATCATTTTTGGTCCTATTAAGACCAAATGTATTTCACAAATCAGCCAAATTGGCACTATCTGGTTATAATTGCAATGAATTTGCAATTATGGCTTAATTATATATTTTGTGCTATGTTTTTACTCAATAACTAGTCATTTATATTTTTAATACTAATTAATCATTTTAATTTAGTTTATTAAGCATCAATTTCATTTTTTATAATTATTAACCACTTTTATAAATTATTTATCTATTTTGTGGGGTATTTAACAACTAGCCATTTTTAAATTTCAATTCTAGCCTAATTAACCCAGACCCCTAACCCAATAAACTAGCCCAGTTACCCAACCCAAACTTAAAATCTTACCTGGCCCAACCCTCGTTCGATCTGAGCCGTTGATTAATTCAAATCAACGGTCCAGATTAATACTTAACATATTAACCCCTAAACGACTACCCCCCTTTCTCATTTTTCCTCCGTCTCGCTTCTCACCCGTCTCTCTGGATCCTCTCAACTCTCTCTAGAACCTTCGTCTCCTGAGCTCTGTCTCTCCCCTCTCCGGCCATCTCCTCGCCAGAAACCATGAAGTTTCCACCTCTCATCGACCTTATGGATCCGTCTTTCACACCTGTGTCACCGGTGGAGGCTCTCAAGTGACCCTGAGGTGGTCCACTCCCATCTCCGGTCTCATGCCATGTTTTCCGGCCACCTATGGGCGTTCGAGTAAGATCTCTACATTTTTCGGCCAAAGGCCGATGTTATTTTAAGCTCTCTTCTCCTCCTTTGTGTTTTCTCTGGAAACCCTAGCTTTAAATCCTCCGATCTTTTTAGATCTGTGATGGATCTATGTGTCTTTTAAGATTCTCACCTGTTTTCCTCAAAAGATTTCTCTGATTTCAAACGATTTCCTCATTTTCCAGACTAGGGTTTCAAAACCCTTTTGCGAAAAATGATTTTTTTATGATTTTTAGCAATTACTTTGTGATTTTCAGCATGTTTAAACATCACCCGAGTCTTTCCTTTTGCTCGATTCATTTTTGTTAAGAAACCCTAATACTTCTGGGTTCGATTTGAAGTTTGAGTCTATTTGCGATGTGTTTGCATGTCTCTCATGAACATTCTAGGTTTCATGTATGTTCTATATGCTCTTGTGCTTCCTGCTCTAATTTGTTCTTAGGGTTTCTCTGATTTTGTTCAACACATGTTATTTATCGTTTAATAGGTCCGACTATTTGTTTTATTGATTGTCCACATAATAATTTATATTGATTTTTGTGTAATCTCCTTAGACCTGCGATATCTTCCCTGAATCTGTGATTTTGTGTATTTTCCTTGTAATTCTGTACTGATTTTTCGAATTGCTTCCTTACTTTTGTGATACTTTCCTTAGTTAGTGCTGATTCCCTGTGATTTTCAATCTCATTCGTGATCCTTTGAACTAACTTTCAGAATTAAAATTGTACCCTACCTTATTTATGTGCACAAATATGCTGTTAGTTATTTAACGTGTACTTTCCTTACTTGAAAATATTCTGTACTTAGTCCTTATTACATGCTACATGCTTTTACTACTCCTATTATGGTAAAATCAGTCTTATAAGTAATTCCTTTCCTTATTTGATACAACTTGTACCCGTTTGAACTATGACTCCCTAATTGAAGGGAGTCCGGGTCTTTAATTGATTCTGATTTGTATTATTTCTATAATTGTGCTAAGTTAGTACTTATTACCTTTTTTTCTTGCCTGTTCTCAAAATATAAATACTCTACATCCTCTTTAGCATAAGGGAGGAACAATTACACTGTTCTGAACTCTCTCTTACACACATACATACTCTCTTGCTTCTCTTGCTGTTTACTTGATACTCAGTCGGCTGCAAGCCAAAACTGAGTGATTACATTGCTCTACTGCTCTATTGTTCTACTGCTTTACTGCTCTACTTCCCTTCATTGTACTGCTCTTCACTCCTCACTCTGCACTTATTCTCTCATTTTTACTGGTATGTTTTCAGTTTAACTTACAGCATCCAAAACAATATGTCTCTATTTGTATTGCACTTCCTTTTGTTTCTCTTATGCTTCTACTTGTGGTTCTGCTGTCTCCCTTGCAATTAGCATGCCTATTTTGCCATGTGATTACCCCTTCCCTGTAATTCAGCATGTCTACTGCTTTCTTACATTTTCTACTACTATTCTGCCCTCCCCCTAACCCCCAATACATTATAAGCATGTGTTCGTGACACCTAGTTACTATGTGATCCTGAACCCTTCCCCCTAAACCTAATGTGTAACTCTGTTTAGCACCCCTTAATCTAATGCTGTTAAGCTCCTGACATGAATACTTTGTGATAGACTATTGTTGTAACTATTTATGTTCTGTAGTACTTCTCTAGTGTTGACCTATGTGCAAATATGCTTTCACATATGAACTACTTGTCCCCAATTCCTCCTTTCCCTATTTGTGTTTGAACTATGTACGTTGATTTGGTTTTGAGTTGCTGATTGTCCTGTTTCTTTTCTTCTTCAAACTGGGTTTCACTAAGGCAAACTCTTCTATTGTTTTCCAAAACTTATTTCAAACTAATCATTGTCAAAACTATTTCTAGCTCAACTCTTTTAAAACCTATGTCAAGCACTCTCACATATACTCTTAGAAGTCTAGATTCTGCCCCCTTAATGTGTGACTGCTTAGGGACCCTTATGAGCTCCCTCAGAACTCTAACACATTAAGGCTGGCTCTTCCAGACTGCACTTACTCAATTTGGTTATGAAATCTGGGTGTGAGCACTACCCGGGATCCCTTGAGGTCCTTAGGGAACTCTGACACACCTGGATCATGCGAAAGGCTGTGAACCAATGGCATTTGAGGCATTCTGGAGATTCTGGGCCTATTAGTAGGCTCCCTATAGTATAACTGCTTCTTTTATTATTTCAATTATGTAATCTGTGCAAACGGTTTATAATAATTATTGTAAAAACTCTCTGGGGATGGATAGTGAAAAGGGATGGGGTAAACATGCATGCTATAATTGTTAAGGGTAGAAAACATTCTATTAGGTTTATATTCCTAATTGCGCAATAGAGACCATGCTTAGGATTCATACATACATTAGAAATCATGCTCTTAGGTCCCATGTTTATTGTTTCAGCATGTGCATCCTTATAAAATCATGTGTTAAAATCTGCTAATAACTAGCACTTTACCATTATGTTATGTGCTACCATGTACACTTAGAGATCCTGCCCTAGGATAAAAACGACGCTAATAAACAGGTCATTTCCATATCATCTGCATATTCTGAAAGTATGTAACACTTATGCATTTACAAAAAATCCTGCTCAGGTCCTGCATATACATCACTCTGCATTTTTGTGCATTACATATCATGCCTTAGAATTACATTCACATCCGCTTAGGAATCTCTTGTTTAATTATTGATAAAAAATAGATTAACCCAGCTGGTAATAATTCCGGAATTCTGAACATTTAGAACAGCATGTTTAGCAATACAATTCAAACAGTCTTCTCTAAGTAACCTTGATAACTGGAACACTGTTTTACACCTAGGCAAGCCTTAGGTGCTAAATCTGTCAAAATTGGAAACATGCTTCTTTATGTACGCTGCTTAATTATCAACTGTTTTAAAATCAGTAGGCAAAACTTATTAGGACCCCTTTTCTGAATTACAGATCAAATCTACCTCTGTTATGTTTTAAAATCACTTAGATACCATGTTTAGGATCTGAATTTAGACCTTAATTATGTATGTCATGCGGTTTGCCTGCATTATCTGTGGAGGTAAACCTTAGCCACTAATTGCTTCTTTCCTGCCTTATTTGCCAAAGTCCTATTTGTTCTTCCTTGTCACTTAGTATTTTACCTTTAAACTTGAGGGTCTGCCTAGAACCCCCCTTTTATAGGGTAGGAGTCCTAATTTCCTCCGGGACTGATAGGAAGGGACGGGTAACACCATGCAATAGGGGTCGAGACCAACCCTCGCTTTAATTACCTTCACGGGGCGGGAAAGGGTAGATATGGATATGATGACCGGTGCGCTAATGCCACGTGTAGCCCCTTTTCAAGGAGTGATTACCGGGTATTGCATTGATGTGATCCATATTATAAACAAACCTAGGATACCCCCTTACATTCCCGAATATGCTTAGATTGTAATTCTTTTCAAAATCTTGCTTTGTCATTAATTGCTTTTCAAATACCTGTGTATTAAAACTCAACTCCCCAACTATTTGAGCCATACTTGTTTATCTGCTAATTGTACAAATTCACGAAAACTATTTGGCCGGGAACCACATTAGTGGATCCTGAGGGGTGCCTAACACCTTCCCCCTTAGGATAATTTCAAGCCCTTACCCTGTCTCTAGTTACCAAACGTAGTTATAAATGAACCCTATAGGTGCTCTAACGCACCTTAAATCGTTAGGTGGCGACTCTTCAAAATGCAAACCCCTTTCCCAAAAGGAACGAGTTGTCTCAACCCAAAACGTCACAAACCCGATTTTGCGAGAAAAAGGGGGCGCGACATGCTGGAGGTTACACGAATGTTCTGATACATCCGAAGTAGGTTTTCTTCCCTTAAGGTGGTAGAATACAAGTCTTTGAATAATAAACTAATCTTTGTGATGGGTTTCCAAATTCTTTCAAGCAAACCGCAAATACAATAGGCACTAAGGTCTCCATGGAAACATTACAGTCATGACTTTTCAAATGGATCAACTTCCCTACCTTCATATCTGCTTTTTTCCAGATTCGACGCATAACCCTCATGCATCTTCAATTTCATAACCCAATCACAAATTTGTCGTCTTTCCTCCGAAGTGAATGGGTCACTTGCTTTAGGCTTTAACACCTTACCATTGTTCGCTGTCTGCAAGTATAATTCAAGTCGCCTGCAATATTCTTGTAAATCCATTCTAGCCTTCGGGTTATCTTTTGTCTTACCTTTAACATCCATCACTGTATTGAACAAATTGTCCAAATAATTCTTCTCAATATGCATGACATCAAGGTTGTGCCGGAGAAGATTATTCTTCCAATAAGGCAAGTCCCAAAGTATACTCTATTTCATTCAATTATGAGTAACACCATATCCATGGAATATAGAAGGTGGAGCCTCAGTAACTTTATTGAAGTACTGGACCATCTCCTAAAATTCCTCACTTGAAAGTATAGGAGGTGGTGAATCATATTCCACTTTATTCCTTTTGAATGCATTTTCATCCTTCTATACTCAAGATCATCAGGCAAAAACTAACGGTGACAATCAAACCATGATATAATTTTGGCCATGTTTGAAGGTGAACATTTTACCATTTTCCATGCAGTAAGGACAAGCTAGCTTCTCAGCAGTCATCCACCTAGACAATATTCCATACGCAGGAAAATCGTAATAGTCCACATTAAAATAGCACGCAAGTTGAAATTCTGCTTGGTTGATATGTCATATGTTTCAACACCATCATACCACAACTATTTTAGCTCATCAATCAGAGGTTGCGAATATAGATCAATCAAACTTTTCGGATTATGTGGACCGAGAATAATACAATTTAAAAATATATTTGGACTAGTCATACACAACTCAGGTGGTAGATTATAAGGTGTAAGAAAGACAGGCCAGCATGAATATGGTGTCGCATATATAGAAAAAGGCGCGAAGCCATCCGCACATAAACCTAACAGAATGTTCCTTGGTTCACTAACATAATCTGAATATGTCCTATCAAAGTGCTTCCAAGCTTCTCCATCTGAAGGATGACACATAACACCAGGTGGTCTTCTATTTTCATAGTGCCACCTCATATGAGGAGCAGAACTCATTGACACATATAACCTCTTTAACCTAGGTATATGTTTACCGTGAAAATGGTAATAACAATTAAATTTGTTGATGGGACTCTAAAAATACGTGATTTATTTTTATGCTAGTTGTAGAGCAGTGATGCTATGTGTGTAAAGTTTAAGGGTGAGACGCGAGCTAAAATAAAGCGGTAATCAAACCGAAGGATGGCCTTTCGGGGCCTCGAGCTGGTCGATTTGGGGCCTCGAGGTCGGGTCCCGAGCTCGGACTCGAGTTATCAGGGGCGATTGGTGAAGGGCTAACAGATGCAGTAATATTAAAAGGAGGCTCTTTATGGCCAATAACAAGCAATAAATGTATAACGAGTATGAAGATAACAAGATAGAGCAACAATATCAAGAGAGTGTATTAGAGAGAAAAAGAGAGAGTTATCATATATTTCATGTAGAGTCCTTGGAGCAACATCATTCCTCTATAAATAGTAAAAATTCCCTTTATATAGAAGGGGGAAGCTTATACGGTAAGGTACCATTAGCTGTAAAGGTGGGGAGATGGGACGGCTGAAAGTGACGCCCTGATTAGGGCTCAGAGTAGCCTGGCTAGGCTTTGTCAGACTTAGCCACGTCTTGGGTACTCCCTTGTTTTACTCTAGCCCCGACGATATCCTCTTAAGGCCGAGTGTCGATGGGCTCCAAGAGAGAAGGCTCGAGCGCATCTTTGCAGCCTCGAGGCTTCGAGGCGATCTTCCAAAATGCTCTGATAACGGGAAACTGGACCCTCCGATTTTGCCGTATACAGATAGTTTCCGTGTTTCCTAGACCGAAGCGATAGGAAACTAATTTTGACTACCAACTCATTGAGTTCTCTGTGCCGATGTCATATCGGTGATGCAACCTATGACGCGGGCCGTTGTGACACCCGAGAAATCCCTTGGACATGTCTTTTTGGTGCCATTCAATGCACTGTCGATTCTCGTTCTTCAAAGTGGCAGTACTGCCGTCGATTCAGTTTTTAAGAATGTATTGATTGCAGCTATCGATCCGTCTTTCAAAGGCATCGAAGACCGTGTGATCTTCCCCTATAAATAGGGGTATTCTTGTGCTATTTCATCAGCTAAGTGTTTTCTTTCATTCATTCACCTGTTTCTCTTCACTATCTTCCCACCATCTTCTTTTATTGTTAATCGCCATGCTTGGGGTTCACAACCCTGAGGCTGTATGGCAGCATTCTTATCGGCTGCATAGTGGCCTTTTACCCGAGCTTCTCCATGTCGAACGAGATTATACCGTCTCGATGCTACTGCTGTTGTTATTACGGCTGCTATTACTGCTGTCATCGGCTCGAGGCGATGAGACAACGGCGGCCGGTTTCTTCCGGTATGGACAGGCGTTTGGATTCTACACCGCTGCTCACTCTCCTACCCTGGCCTCGTGTGGCATTTCATTCCTTGGGTTTTTTCCCAAGGGATAAAGTAGCACAAGCGGCTATCGAGACTGGGGCCCGCCGGATCTTCAACCTTCGGCTTCGGCGGGCTATGTCTGTTTTTTCTGCCTCTTCTGCGTCCTCCCCCTTTCCTCTTCTTCGTATTTTCCCTCGGAGATATTAATCCGAGGGATTGAGCTAGGAACCTAGAGGAGGTGGCGGTCGAAGGTATCACCTTTGAGGACGCAAGCTCGGGGAGGCGGCGCTTTAGAGATACTGCTACCAGAGATGGACCTTCGAGGGTAGACTAGGTTTTCGCTTTGCATATTCCCTCTTGCTTCCTTGTTTCTGTGTAGGAAACCTTTGTAGGCCTTTGTAACCATATGTAAGGACCCCTCGAGGGCTGTTGTAAGCAAATTTTCATAAATATAAAGATACTTCTCGGTTTCTGCCTCTCTCTGATGTTTGTCATGTTCTTTTATTTTTTTCGGGGGATCCTGAATGTATACCTCCGTATAAATATCTAACTCGAATGCGAGTTTTCCTTTCGATTTTTTGTCTATAGAAATGGATCCTTTCTGAGCCCACCGTTGTTCCTCGGACCAAGCTTGAAGGGGTCTGATAGACCCGGGCCGTCAGGACCCTCGAGTCACATGGAGATAGTACTGTGAGGCTTGAAGTTCTTGAGGGCGGTGTCTGAGTGACGGTTGGCTTTAGACACCTGGATATTTGCTTTGAACTTGGCGTAGATAACCTTTTTAAGACGTTGTAGATAGGTGCCAGATGATGGGTTACCCAGATTTAGGCGGTGTCCTGAGGTCGAGCCTCTATAGGATGAGCTCGAATTGCCTGTTCCTCTTCTAGGGGGGACCCTTCGAGTTCGGCTACTATCTCGGGCCCCATAATGGTGTTGGAGGTTTTCTAGAGCCTAGCTTCATGTTGATAATGTTCCTCGAGGTCGAGTACCACCTCGGGACTGGAGATGGTGTTTGTTGGCTTCTTAAAGCCTAGCTTCATGTTGGTGGAGGTCCCCGAGGTCGAGTACTGCCTCAGGACTGGTATTCGAAGTCATTGGCCTCCCGGGGTATATATCGGGCAGGCGGGCCGTTGCTGTTTCTACGTATATATGGGGTTGTTTCCGCCTCTTGGGAGATCCACTTTTTTTAGATAGCTATCCTCTCATTTTTGCGTTGAGTTCTTCGTTACCGTAGCATTAGAGTGTTTTTGTAGGTTCCTGCTTTTGCCCTTTCAGTATTGCCGTAGCCATGACTGCTACTTCGGAGTTTGCCTGGCAAAGAGAGGAGAGTGCTGCTCCTAGTGCTCAGGATCCACAGGAGTTTATCTCGAAGAATACGTCTTTGATAAGGGAGGAGCACCTTGAGTTGGTGAGGAGAGACTGCGGATGGGGAGAGGAGGTAGCGCTACAGGTGTTTTCCCAGGACGAGGGTATCGCCGACCTTGCTGATGGGTTCCTGAATGTATACACATATCCCTTCACACTGGGACCTCTTGACAGGGTCGTGCTCGACTTCTGTGTAAAGTATCGGGTTACTTTGGCCCAGGTACGCCCGTTATTTTGGCGAACAGTGTTGATGATGAGGTTTTTTGCGAAGAAGACGGGGCTTGAATTCACGCTCAGCCGTCTCATTAGGCTGTACCGGCCCTTTCACCATCGAGGTCTGCTAACCTTGTAGTGCCGTTCGTCTACGCCTTTTGTTGTTGATGATGATGAAGGCGGAGATCGGGATTGGGCTAGTCGGTTCGTCCGGGTCCGGACGATTGACGTTAGCCCTGTGGAGTTTATGCCATTCCCTGAAGAATGGAACTATATGCGTGAGTGGAGCGTCTCGTGCTTTCTAAGATTTGTTCATGTTAAAAGCTAGTCTCGTAATCGTGCTTCCTTTTTTTCTGCAGCAATTTCATGGGCGCCGGGCAAAGTTCCCGATCTGCCTGGTTGGGTCCAGAAACTGGCGACCCAATCGTCTTGCGACGAGCGTAGGTGGCGAGCTGTGTCCTGGGACAAATGGGAAATAAGACATCACGGTGCGTGTGTATACCAATTTTTCCTTGTGCCTTGTTCATTTGGAGAGACATTTTTCCCCTTTTTATGTATTAATCTTGCTGTCGCAGGTATTGGAGAGCCTCCGGAGACGAGGATGTGCCCCTCCAGAGAGGAGGAGGGTTTGCCGGCTTTCGAGTCAAAGGACGACAATAATAAGCTGGAAACGCACATGCTAGGTGATGGCACTCATGGCAAGGCGAAACAGGGCCGGGCCTCTGAGACAGAAATATTGCCCGGGTCTGTCGCGCCTGAGGTTTCCTGTTCTGGAAAGATAGCTCCTTCGAGCGATCGTGTTTCGACTGGGGTCGATTCTTCCGAGGCTGTGGGGGCTAGATCAACAGATATGAGCTCGGCCTTCGAGGAAGTCATGCGACTTCACTTTGAGGTGAGCTTCGTCATAGGCCTCCTGAATTCGCGTCTTCCCTTTCTTATCGGGTTTTTCTTTTTGTAGGCCTTTGACGAGCTTAGGTCCGAGCTGCTCCGTCATGGATCTAAGCTCCGGAAAGCTCTGGATGAGGCTAGATCCCTTAGGATCCTTTGAGAGGAGAAGGAAGCCGAGTTGGCATACTGGCGATGCGAGGTGTACCGGAGCTTGAATTACGAGAGCTATTTGATGGAGCAGGTAACTTCCCGTCCTGGTTGAGTATGCGTTTCACTTTTGAACTTCTAAGGTTAACTCTTCGCCTACCTCAGCTGCAGAAAAAGATGGAGACCTTGGAGCGTCTTAGGGGTGAGGCCGATCGAATCAGGAATGACTGTAGCGAGCTGAGAGCTAGGGTGCAGGTCCAAGCCTCAGAGGAGAAAAATGCATCGGCTAGACTTTTGGCCCTCGGGGTCCAACTCCGCTTAGCTCGTGGCAATTGCTTCAGTTCAAGCAGATATGATCTCGAAGCTTGAATCCGATCTCTCGAGGGTTAGGGCTGAGATCGTTGATGCTCGGACCGAAGCGGTACTGAACCGTACTAAGGCCGATCTGGAGATGGCGATTCATTTGAAGGATGCTACCGATGCCCAAGCCCAGTTGAAGAGGGTCCTTGATCGTGGAGAGAAGATCGAAGAATATGCTCGTTGCAAATGTCGGAGAATGGTTCTCGAGGAGATCATCGTCAGGGTTTTGTTCTCTCGAAAGAGTTGGCGCGAGCGAGGGCGGACGAGCACGAGGCTCGGTTACTCCTGTCCGATGCCGAGGAGAGTAAAGATGAGGCCGATAGGCCGTAGCTCTCGGGGGTGGGGCGTAGACCTCGCCATCCCATATGTAGTACCTTTTTAGAGTATGTTTGTAGATGGAAAATGTATTTTTCCGCGTATGTACCTGTAAAGAAAAACCCTTTGTGGCTTTAGTTCTTCTGTACCCCCTTCTGTTTTGCTTATGTCCAGGTGGACTGGTTTAGTGCGAATCCTTAGATTCGTGATACGGCCCTGGGGCTCATTAGGTAGGCGCGGGGGCTCTTACGCGCTCGGTCGATGCGACCTTTGGTGTAAGCAGGCATTTGAGCACATATGCTTTTGCTCAACTATTTCGGGTAAAATCTATGAGTCGGGTTTCGACTCGAGCTCATATATCCCTCAAGCTTTTTATGTTTGCATGGATCGACGACAATGGCTCTTACGTTTTAACTCTTTTGGATTCAGTCTTCGAGTCGGGCTACGACTCGAGCTCAGTTGACCCTCAAGTTTTACGTTTGTATTAGGCGGGCGACAATGGCTCTTACGCCTTCGATTGAAGCGATATTTTATGTAAGCTGGCGATGATGGCTCTTACACTTTGCCCTTATGCATATGTGTGGCCCTGAGGCTCGCTAGGCTGGCGATAATGGCTCTTATGCTTTGCCCTTAGGCATATGTATGGCCCTGAGGCTCGCTAGGCTGGCTACAATGGATCTTACGCTTTGCCCTTAGGCATATGTAGGCTTTATTTTCCTCTCGACAAGGATTTTTGCAATGATTTTGCCTTACCTGTTATCAGTTCGGGAAGAACCTCGATTTCCAGTCATTTGCGGTGATGTTCGAGCACCTCGTAAGGTTTGGCTCGTAGGCTGAGTAGCTGCAAGCCTTACGATTTGGAGCTGACATGGTCGAAGCTCTTTTGCCAGTTGAGGGTAGCCTATTTAACCGTTTCTTTTCGAAGTAGATTCGAAGTAATGGCCTATGATTTTGTAGCGACGGTCGGGCGTCCCCGAGTCGCATTAGTTTAGCTGGTGCAGCCGTATGACCGCAGTCATTTATGTTTGGCCGGAGCCATTTTTTGGTCTCGATATGGTAGTTTAGGCGTCTATATCGAGGGTATGCCTTTTTAGGTGTCTTACAAATTCGATATATAGCCTGGACTTCGAGATCGATTTTATGCCTGTAGTAAGGTCTTACAAAACTTTCATGCCTTTTGAGGTCTTACAGTTTGTGTTGTTGCTTTGTGCAAGTTTTACAAGACCGAGTCTGCCTGCTCGGGGTCTTATGGCCTCGGGTTTTTTGCTGAATGGCAATTGGCGACAGTCTCCGAGTCATCGAGTTCGTTTTGACTTGAGAGCCATTACTCGTGAGCTCGGGATTGCCTCATTGAGGGCTTACGACTTTGGAGATTCCGACTCTGAGGTCGCGCGTATGCTAAGTTCTTTGGCGCCAGTCTCCGAGTATTCGGGACGCTTTCTTTTTGGAGATATTTCACGATGCCTCGTTGAGGACTTATTAATTTGGAGTTTCAACACTGAGGCCATGCGGGTGCCGAATTATCAACACCAGTCTCTGAGTATTCGGGAAGTTTTCTGATGGAGGAATCGTTCTGGCGAAAACGCTGGGTTTTCCTTGGAGCATGAGTCATGTTGGAAAAAGGCATTCTTTGATTATTTGACATTAGTACATGTGCCTACGCCATCGGGGGCTCAGTTGTGCGGACATGGTTCATTCGGCCGTTCGGTCCGGTGCATCATTTTCTCATTGGGATCCTGTTTGGCATTTCTTGGCTCTCCTGAGCGGACGATCTTCCAAAGGACGTCCTTCGGCGCTCGTGGTTGGTATCAAAAGAAGCCTTGAGGACCTGTTGGATTCCCCTTAGGTAGCATATAGGCGTTGCCTCGTTAAAAACCTTGCCGGCAAAACCCTCTTTGGCACAAATGCTCGGTCGAAGGAAAAGAGTGCAACGGATGCCTTTAAAACCTTAGGGTCTTCGGGCTGGGCGTGCATTTTGACCGCTTTGATCGAGTGCATGTATAAAGGATTAGTATAAAATATAAACCGAAAAAGGATATGGTTATACCTTATCGTGGGATGCGTTTGCCGACGTTCCGAGGTCTGGTACGCCTCTGTTGTTTGTGGTGAGGACTCGGTACGGTCCTCCGCTGCGTTCAATCGGGCTTAGCTGAAGATGTAGTTTGATTATCATTAGGCTCTCTCGAGAGTGGAGATATTGGCGCCGGTGTCACGTCGTGCACCGCGAACACTTCCCTTGCCGCGTGCCGCTCCCCATGGACGATTTTAATCCCGTCTTTCGTTGGGAATTTCATCGTCTGGTGGAGAGTGGACGGCACCGCTCTCATGCAGTGTATCCACGATCGTCCGAACAAGGCATTGTACCTCATGTCTCCTTCAATGACATGGAATTTGACATTTTGGGTCGTGCCGGCCACGCTGACCGGGAGAGTGATCTCTCCTTTTGTTGCCTCGCTTGCCATGTTGAATCCGTTGAGGACTCGAGTGGCGGGCACGAATTGGTCTAGCAGTCGGAGCTGCTCTATTACCTTTGACCTGATAATGTTGGCCGAGCTACCTGGATCCACGAGTACACGTTTTATTTGAAACGTATTTACGAGGAAAGAGATTAGCAGCGCGTCGTTATGAGGTTGGGACAGGGCCTCGGCGTCCTCCTCGCTGATTGTGAGGGCATCTTCGAGTACGTATCCCGGGTTCACTTTTCTCTGGTGATGGATATTTTTGTCCTCATCACGGGTTCTTGAGGAGCATCGACGCCCCCTAATATCATGTGGATAACATGTCGTGGCTCGTTTGTTTCATTCTTCTTGGCCGCCTATCTCTCTCTCGAAACTGATTTTTGGATCGGTCACTCAAGAATTCTCTATGATGACCTTTGCTGAGTAACCTGGCCACTTCCTCTCATAGCTGGTGACAATCCTCAGTTCTGTGGCCATGCTAGTTGTGGAATTTGCATACCAGGTTAAGATTCCTTTGGGAAGGATCCGATTTTACAGGCCTGGGCCATCTGGTATCCTTGATTTTGCCGATTGCGAACACGATGTCTGAAATATCAACATTGAAGTTGTATTCTGATAGGCGTGGTGCCGCTATTGGCCCCGTGTTTCTGTTGAATCCGGCTCTGTTAATGAACCCTTGGGGATTCTTCCCTCGGTTGACCGGTCGTTCGTTGCGAGGCGGGTTGCGTCTCGGGGCATTTCTCCTGTCTTCAGTATATGGCTGATACCTTTCTTTGTTTGGCTTTGAATTCTTTTCTAAGAGCCTTTTCGGGTATACTGAGCCTGAAGGGGCTCCCAATTGATCATCCTCGACCCTGATCTTTGACTGGTATCGGTTGTGGACATCCGACCAGGTTACGGCAAGATACTCGATCAGATTTTCTTTCAGCTGCCGCGAGGCCACTGAACTCCGCTCGTTCAGGCCTTGAGTGAAGACCTGTACCGCCCATTCGTCGGAGACGGGGGGCAGTTCCATTTGTTCTATTTGAAAGCAAGATACGAATTCTCGCAACATTTCGTTCTCCCTTTGCCTAATCTTGAAAACGTCAGATTTCCTCGTTGCTACTTTGATGGCGCCGGCGTGTGCCTTTATGAAGGAGTCTGCCAACACGGCAAATGAGTCTATGGAGTTGGGAGCTAGATTATGGTACCACATCATGGCCCCTTTCGAGAGCGTTTCCCCGAACTTCTTCAGTAAGACGGACTCGATCTCGTCCTCATTTATGTCATTGCCCTTTACTGTGCACGTGTTGGCGGTAACGTGCTCGTTGGGGTCTGAGGTCCCGTTGTATTTCGGGAGTTCTGGCATTCTGAACTTTTTTGAGATGGGTTTCGGAGAAGCTTCCTCAGGGAACGGCCGCCGCACGAACTTCCTCGAATCTATGCCTTTCAGGACCGGGGGCGCGCCCGGGATTTGGTCGACCCTGGAGTTCTAAGTTTCGACCTTCTTGTCGTTGGCAGCTATCATCTTCTCGCCCGACTCGATCCTTCTGGTAAGGTCCTTGAGCATTTTTACGATAGCAGGGTCGGCTATCGAACCATTATTGCTTAGTCTCTCTGGTACCTGTTTGGCCGGGGGGAGTTGTCCCTGGTGCTACGATGCTGGGAGTTTTTGGGTGGCTTTGCAGCCGAGCGATAGCCAGTTGTTGTGCCTGCAGCATTTCAAAAATAACATGAAGGCTAACTTCCTGTTCTTCCCGAGCTACGGTTTTTCGGGCTTCCTGTTGGTCATCTTACTGTACGCTTCTATCGGCGTGTGAGGTTTCGTCGACCTGCTGTGGGTCTTGCGATCCCGCATCCACTGGAATCGGTCCAGGTGCGTTATTAGGGTTCAGTGGTGGCGCGCCGACGATTGGAACGACTACACCATTCTCTCCGTGGTTTTCGAGGTTGTTGTTCTCAACTCTGTTCACTGAGCCAGACATTTTGACCCGAAATCGAAGATCTTGGACAAGAAGAAGTGTGAAAGATAACTTGCGTTGTGTAATAAAACTAGCAAGAAAATAATCACTATTATTTTTAGCCCCATGGTGGGCGCCAAACTGTTTACCGTGAAATAGTAATAACAATTAGATTTGTTGATGGGACTCTAAAAATATGTGATCTATTTTTATGCTAGTTGTAGAGCAGTGATGCTATGTGTGTAAAGTTTAAGGGTGAGACGCGAGCTAAAATAAAGCGGTAATCAACCGAGAGATAGCCTTTCGGGGCCTCAAGCTGGTCAATTTGGGGCCTCGAGGTCGGGTCAGACTTAGCCGTGTCTTGGGGACTCCCCTTTTTTACTCTAGCCCCGACCGATATACTCTTAAGGCGGGGTGTCGATGGGCACCGAGAGAGAAGGCTCGAGCGCATCTTTGCAGCCTCGAGGCTTCGAGGTGATCTTCTCTGATGACGGGAAATTGGACCTCCAATTTTGCCGTATACATTATAAGAGGCAAATAACGAATCTCCTTCCCAACAACCATATTCCCGCTAGAAAGCCTCTTGGAACGAGGCTTTTCATAGAATTTACAAGTTTCTAAATTTGCATCATCTTTATAATATAACATTCAACCATCTTCACAACTATCAATTGTCATCCACGGAAGTCCTAACATAGAAACCAATCTCTTTGCCTTATAGAAATCACCAGGTAAGTTGATATTTGGGTCAACTAGTTCACTCATAAGGTCAATGAAAGACTCCATGGCCGCTTGAGAAATATTCCAATCAGATTTGATACTTAGTAATCTAACCAAAACAGACAGATCAGAGTGCGGACTTCCTTCACATAGTGGATGATTAGCTTCCTCTAAATGTTCATAAAAACGTTTTTCATCATCATTAGGAGTTTGTTCAACAATTTCATTGGGCTCACCCCCGGAGTGCATCCCAAAAGCATCCGCAACCATATCATGAAATCTAGAATCTTGATTTCTATTCTCCACCGACTTACTATTTTCACCAACTACCGTGTTATGAAATATTCCACGGCTACCATCGATCTCTCCATAATTAGTCCACACAAAGTAATTCTTTATAAACCCCTTCCTATAAAGATGAAGCTTAACTTCCTCCGGTTTTTTAAACTTCACACAATCTCACTTGAGACAAGGGAACCTTATTACTCCTTCAATTTTGTATGATAAAAGTGACATTGCATGTCTAAGAAAGTCATCAACCCTTTCTTTAAAATCCACCCTCAATCCCCGCCGATTAGGATAATTCCTATTGTACATCCAAGTGCGATGTTCCGTCTATACAAATAAAACAAAAACAAATTTAGATATTTCCATAAGTATTAGAACTACTTAATTTATTCTACAATTATAGATTAATTAAATTATTTTTAGTTAATTAATATAATTAATTTTTACTAACTACGACAAAATTAAATTATAGTAAATATAATTATTTATAATTCATTCAATTTAAACATAAACTATAAGTTCAATTCATATTTCAAAAGTTCAACCATTAACCCTAAAAGGTCAATTCATATCCTAAATGTGAATTTTCCCCGGAAGGGCATGGATTGCCGGTTATGGATCTTCGGAGCGAGGTGAGTCTCCTTTCTAACCTTGTGAGAGTGAATTTTCCCCATAGGTGAAATAATTGATTATGTGCTCCTATATGTGGGGGTTACGTACGCACGAGGTGACGAGAGTCCGTGCGTAGCTACTATTATGCTATTGTTCGGGTAGTTTGGACCCAAAGGCATGCTATACTTGAATTATTTACGAACCTATTGATAGCTTGAACTGCTTAACTACATCGAATCAGTAAACGAATTTCTAAAAAGGGTTTAAAATTCATTTTTCCTAAATTAATAAAGAGAATTAGCTTTTCTTTTAATAATTGCCCCATGTTGGCTTATTGACCGAATGTCTCTATGTGTTTACTTTGGAACGGGCCGAACGCCTCGACAGATTAAATAGAGGCATCTATAGGCGCGCCGTCGACCCTCGACAAGTGCACATTTCATTTCTGTTGGAGCGGGCCGTCGCCTCGGCATGATTTGATGCATGATTTATATATCGTTGCCTGAGAATTTTATACGCTGATGCTACCTTTCATGGCTTGAGATAAATTGATAAAATAAAGAAAAGTAAACCTTGAAAATTCTTTATTATTTGTTGAAGGTGTATTGCCTGTTTTACAGCTTTGCGAGTTAGAATTGTTATATAAGATCCCTGATTTCCTCACACATTTAGTATATTATCATTGGACCGCTAGTAAGTGTCAAAGTTGACCATCTCGTCTCTACTTCCTCGAGATTAGGCGGGATACTCATTGAGTACACGTTGTTTATGTACTCATACTACACTTCTATGCATTTTTGTTGCACAGGTATATCTATTTATAGCAGCCCACTGGGCGTAGCAGCGCGGATGATTTGAGGCTAGGTGAGTTGCACTATTCGAGGCGGCCCGCAGCTAGTATAGCCCTCTTCAGTACATTGTATTTATTCCCTGTCCATTGTATTCAGGACGGATGCTGTATTTTACTTCCCTATCAGTAGATGCTCATGCACTTGTGACACCGGGTTCTGGGATAGATTGAAGTATTGTATTAACTGCTTATCATTTAAATTTGATTTGAGACTATATTCTTTAATATTGCTAAACTTGAAGGAAAATCATAGATTTCAGAAGTATTAAAACGAGAATTTGATTATAAAACTTGGTTGGCTTGCCTGACAGCAGTGTCCGGCGCCATCACGACCCTTAGTAGATTTTGGGTCGTGTCACTAAAAGTTCAATTAATATCCAAAAAATTCAACCATTATCCCTAAAAGTATAATTCATGTCCAAAAAGTTCAATTCATATCCTAAAAGTTCAACCCATACCCTAAACAATTCAATTAATACCCTAAATAATTCAATTAACCTCATAAAACATAAGCTCTATCGAAAAAGTTCAACACTTACCCCTAAAAAATCAATTCATACCCTAAAAGTTCAATTCACAAGAACAAATCCTAAAAACTCAATTCAATTCAAAGTTAATAATTCAATTCCTAAATAAACTATTCAAGTCAATACAAACTTAAACATTCAATTTACACCATATGTAATCAATTTAGTTCAATTAAAACAAGACCTAAACCCTGGATTTCAATAAAATATAACGTTAAAACAATCAATTTATACACTCATTAACTAATTCATAACTAATTAACAAAATATTAAATTTATACGAAAAAGATGTGAGTTGTAATTCAAACGTAGAATTTTTAGGAGGTGGAGAAGGAGGGGCGGCAGTGAAGGCAGTAGCAGCGGTGGGGAGGGGGGGGGGTAGGCGAGTGGCGGAATTGGGGATGAGAAATGAGATTTGTGTGGGGGAAATAGAGAAGGAGTGGGTAAGGTTGTTGGGTGTAGTGAGGGAGAAGAGAGTGGGAGTTAGAAAATTTTTGAGAATTAGAGAAATAAGAAAAATGAGGGAAGGAAAGGCTGCATATTTGTGATGACCCAAAATGTCATCACTCTTTGAAAGTAAATATGTGTTCTGAGGCCTTAAAACCCCTTTTTTGTCTCACCTCGATTTGCGTGCGCAGTCCGGGCGCGTTTCCCGAAAGCTTTTATGTGAAATCTAAGTAAAAATTAAAGAAATTGGCCTTTAAAATTGATTAAAGTTGACTTTGGTTACCATTTTTGGTAAACGGACCCGGACCCATGTCCGACGGTCTCGTAGGGTCCGTAGTAAAATATGGGACTTGGGCGTATGCCCGGAATCGCATTCAGGTCCAAGCCTGAGAAATGAATTTTTAAAGAAAATTGTTTGCTGGAAAATATAAAGGTTTTTAGAAGTTAATTGATGCATTTTCTTGATGTTATCGGGCCCGTATCTTGGTTCCGGAGCCCCGGTAAAGTTTAAAATAATAATTAAGTCAAATCTGTAAAATTTGGTAAAAATCGGAATTGGTTTGGTAATAAAACGGACCTGTAGCTGATAAAAATAGTAATTTTTATGTTCTTGAGTTATTCATGAATTTGAGGATTTATTCATAGTTGGTGATGTTTTTTGATGATTGGATCCGCACGACAAGTGCGTATGATGTTTTTAGACTTGTGTGCATGTTTGGTTTGGAGCCCGAGGGGTGAGTTTTGGAATGGCCACTGAGTGAAATTGGACTTAGGAAAAGTTGCTGTATCTGGTAATTTTTGCTAGGCCTTTGATCTCGCAATTGCGAGATCAGGCTTCGCAATTGCGAAGTCCTCAGGCATGGGAATTGCGACCCAGGCTTCGCAAATGTGAACCTAGCTGGGCAGGCCTTGGTCGCAAATGCGACCTTGTTATCGTAAATGTGAAAAGGGCTGTGTCGCAAATGCGAAGTCAACAGGCTCCAAAATTGAGACAACTGAGACCTGCTAAATGAAATTTGAAGGAGATTTCAACCATTTTTACAACTTTCTCAAAACCTAAATTCTCTTGGGCGATTTTTCAAAGACAAGTTCTTCTCCGAATCATTAGTAAGTCATTTCTAACTCGTTTTCTTCAATCTATAACATCTTTTTACATGATTTCAATTCAAAATCAAGGGTTTTCATGGGGAATTGGGTGTTTTTGGGTAGAATAGGATTTTCAAATTTTGGGGATTTGGACTTTGATTTTAGGTCCGATTTCAAAACAAATTATATATTTGAGTTGGTGGGGGAATGGGTGATCGGGTTTTGGTTCGAACCTCGAGTTTTGACCATGTGGGCCCGGGGTCGACTCTTTTGACTTTTTGGGGAAATCATTAGAAAACCTACTTTCATGCTTTAGAATTTATTCATTTAGCATTTATTGATATCGTTAAGTAAATTGTGGCTAGATACAAGCGAATTGGTGGTGGAATCAAGAGGTAAAGCAGTAGTTGAGGCTTGAATTGTTTTCGTGGCATTGAGGTAAGTGTTTGGTCTAACTTTATCTTGAGGGAATAGGAGTCGTGGTCTTATTATCTATGTGTTAATTGATCAGTACGACGTATAGGTGTGGTGACGAGTACCTATACGTTGGTGTCAAGCATGCCCGTGAGTCTTATACTATGATTGCTGTGACTCCGTTATGTATTATCCATGCTTAATATGATGTTATTAATGTTGAACAAGGCTTACGGAAGTACTCTTGGTAATTGGACATTTTAGAGCATTGGCTCCAGTTGAGGTTTCATTTGTGAAGTTAATTGTTGGTATAAGTTTGGTTATAGCTAATTCCCTTGCCGGGACGTATTTAATTTTTACCGTTAGTTCCCTTGTCGGGATGTATTTATTCTTGTTGTTCGTTCCCTTGCCGGGAATCTTTTGTGATTAGTGTTGATTTGTATATTTTGATCGCGTTGCACGCTACGACAATAATATATGGGATCGGGTTGCACGCCGCAACAGTGATATATGATTTGGATCGGGTTGCACACCGCAACGGTGAAATATGATTTGGATCGGGTTGCACGCCGCAACAGTGTTATATGATTTGTATCGGGTTGCACGCCGCAACAGTGATATATGATTTGGATCGGGTTGCATACCGCAACTGTGTTATATGATTTGGATCGGGTTGCACGCCGCAACAGTATTATATGATTTGGATCAGGTTGCACGCCGCAACAGTGATATATGGTTTGGATCGGGTTGCGCACCGCAACAATAAAGAATAAAAGTGGTTATAGATTCATTATTGATACCTTATTCTGGCTGGCGTGAAATTTAAGTTGTTCTTTATGCTTCTTTCCAGAGATTCTGTTAGTACTTGATATTCCCCACAGCATGTTCCCCCTTCCCGTCTTTATCTACTAGTTTCTGTCGTTATTACTTGCTGTGTAAGATATAAGTGCACAGGTTTATATGATAGTCTTTTCTTATCCTCGTCACTACTTCGACGAGGTTAGGCTCGACACTTTCCAGCACATGGGGTCGGTTGTGCTGATACCGCACTCTACACTATGTGCAGATGTCGGTACTGGAGCTTTTGGACCACAGTCAGCTTGTTGCCTTCAGTCTAGCGACGGAGACCCGAGGTAGTCCTGCAGACGTCCGCAGGCCTTGGCGTCCCCTTCTATCTTTCCATTCTGTTCTTATGTATTTCAGAGACAGATTTGTATTTATCTTTCAGACCTCTGTTTGTAGTATTCGTAGATAGTCCGTGACATTGTTACACCAAATTCTAGGTAGAGTTGTATTTTGGATTATCGTACTAGTATTTAGTTAAATTATTAGATTTCGTCTTCCGCAGTTATGTTTTTTATGATTATTCCGTTGTTGATCACATGTTAATTCGTCAATGCAAAAAGGTTAAGGAAAAAGGATAACAAAACCTGTAATACTCGGCTTGCCTAGCTTTCACGAGTAGGCGCCATCACGACTCCCGAGGGTCGAAAATCCGGGACGTGACAAGTTGGTATCAGAGCTTTAGGGTTCTTAGGTCTCTCAATTCATGGACAAGCTTGGTAGAGTCTGAGGGATCGATACGGAGATGTTTGTGCTTATCCCCAGGGGATATAGAGTTAGGAACAGTCTCACTTCTATTCATCTCTGCCGTGCGGTTAGGTTTCTCAATGCTAATTGAATTTCTACTCTATTCTTTCGTGATGGCGAGACCATGTGCTTCTTCATCCACTGACCAGAAGCCCGAGCCCCCAGCAGCAGTTCCCACGAGGGGCAGAGGGCGAGGCCGTTCTAGGGGCCGAGGTAGGGGCAGAGCTCAACCCAGAGAAGCAGCACCAGCGGCGAAGCGTCAGGTAGAGTTTGATGATGAGGTTCTGGCCCAGACAGTTCCGGTGGGCCGAGCTCAGGTCCCAGAGGGGTTCATTGCTACCCCAGTACTCCAGGATGCTCTGGTCCATCTAGTGGGCCTTATGGAGAGTGTCACCCGGGTAGGTTTACTTCCTGTAGCACCAGCCGTCTCTCAGGCTGGGGGAGGAGCACAGAGTCCCACTAACCGTACTCCGGAGCAGATGGCTCCCCAGTTCAGACTCCAGCAGCTCAGCCAGTTGGAGCAGTTCAGCCGGGTGTGGTAGCTCAGACCGGTGGTGGAGCAGTTATGTCTGCTGATGCTATGTGGAGGTTGGATAGGTTCACCAAGCTGTTCACTACTACTTATGGTGGTACATCTTCAGAGGATCCCCATGATTACTTAGACACCTGTCGTGAGGTTCTCGGAACATGGGGATAGTGGAGGCCAATGGGGTCGACTTTGCTGCTTTTTGCTTGTCACGTTCCGCCAAGACTTGGTGGAGAGGTTATTGTTTGGCTAGGCCAGCTGGGTGGCCTTCCTTGATTTGGGATCAGTTCTCTCAGCTATTTCTGGAGAAGTTTCTTCCTATCAATCAGAGGGAGGACTATCGGAGGCAGTTTGAGCTTCACCAGTAGGGTTTTATGACCGTCACTCAGTACGAGACGAGATTCATTGGTTTGGCCTGTCATGCTCTTATTATACTTCCCACCGAGAGAGTGAGAGGGTATGGAAGTTCATTGAGGGACTCGCTCAGCCGATTCGTTTGCAGATGGCTAAGGAGACTGGGAGCGAGATTTCTTTCCAAGATGCAGCCAATGTGGCCAGGAGAGTGGAGATGGTTCTATCGCAGGGGAGTGGTCAGGGGTCTGACAAGAGGCCCCGTCATTTAGGCAGATTCAGTGGTGCCTCATCTGGATGCAGGGATTCTTTTGGTAGGGGTCATCCTCCCAGGCCATTTCATTCAGCACTCTAGACTTCTCATGGTGCTCCAGGTGGCCATGGTTCTCATGTGCAGTATTCTGATCGGCAGTCCTACCGTGCACTATCAGCTCCTATCAGAGCACCTCCTCTTCAGAGCTATTCTCATGGTTAGCCGGCCCGCCGGGGTCAGTCTCTGTATCCTCAGCCACATCACTCAGGTGGATGCTTCGAGTGCGGTGAGTATGGTCATATCCGGAGAGCTTGTCCGAGATTAATGGGTGTTCAGTCGCAGCAGCAGGGTTCCCGTGCCATGGTTCAGGCACCAGGTGTTCCACCGCCCACTCAGCCAGCTAGGGGTGGGGGTAGAGGTGCTAGAGGTGTACGTAAAGGTATTAGGGGTGGAGGTCAGGCCGCTAGAGATGGAGTCTAGCCAGCAGGAGGCCGTCCTAGAGATGTAGCTCAGAGTGGTGGGTCCCAACCCCGATGTTATGCTCTTCCAGCCAGGCCCGAGGCTGAGGCCTCCGATGCAGTTATCACAGGTACTGTTCTGTTTTGTAGTAGAGATGCTTCAGTTCTATTTGATCCAGGATCTACATACTCCTATGTGTCATCTTATTTTGCACCATATCTGGTCATGCCTAGTGATTCCTTGAGTGCTCCTGTATATGTGTCTACACCGGTGGGTGATTCCATTGTGGTAGATCGTATCCATTGATCTTGTATAGTTGTGGTTGGGGGTCTTGAGACTCGAGTAGATTTGTTACTTTTGGATATGGTTGATTTTGATGTCATATTGGGGACGGACTGGTTAACATCTTACGACGCTATCTTGGACTGTCATGCCAAGATTTTGACCTTAGCCTTGCCGGGTTTACCTCGTTTAGAGTGGAGAAGGACTCCTGGTCATTCCACCCGTAGGGTTATCTCATATATGAAGGCTCGGCATGTGGTTGATAGGGGATGCTTGGCCTATTTGGCGTATGTTCGTGACTCCAGTGCTGAGGTTCCTTCTATGGACTTTATGCCCGTTGTTCGTGAGTTTCCAGAGGTATTCCCTTCAGAACTGCCGGGGATGCCACCCGATAGGGACATTGACATTTGCATTGATTTGGCCCTGGGCACTCAGCCCATCTCTATTCAGCCATATCGTATGGCCCCGCCAGAGTTGAAAGAATTAAAAGAGCAGTTGCAGGACTTGCTAGATAAGGGCTTTATTAGACCGAGTGTCTTGCCTTGGGGTGCACCGGTGTTGTTTGTTAAGAAGAAGGACGGATCGATGAGGATTTGTATAGATTACCATCAGTTGAACTAGGGAACAATCGAGAATAAGTACCCATTGCCGGGGATTGATGATTTGTTTGACCAGCTTCAGGGTGCCCAAGTGTTTTCTAAGATCGACTTGAGATCTGGCTACCGTCAATTGAGGATTAGGGCATCCGATGTCTCTAAGACAGCTTTCCGCACTTGGTACAGGTATTATGAGTTCTTGGTAATGTCATTCGGGTTGACAAATGCTCCAACAACTTTCATGGATTTGATGAACCGAGTGTTCAGGCCTTATTTGGATTCCTTCGTGATTGTCTTCATTGACGATATTTTGATCTATTCCCGCAGCCGGGAGGAGCACGAGCAGCATCTTCGAGTTGTTCTTCAGACTCTGAGGGATAGTCAGTTGTATGCCATGTTTTCGAAGTGCGAGTTTTGGTTGAATACAGTTGCATTCTTGGGGCACGTTGTATTAGCAGAGGGTGTTCAGGTTGATCCGAAGAAGATAGAGGCAGTCAAGAAGTGGCCTCGACCCGCATCAGCTACAGAGATCCGGAGTTTCTTGGGGGGAATCTTATACGGTATGGTACCCATTAGCTGTAAAGGTGTGGAGATGGGACGGTTGGAAGTGACGCCCCGATTAGGGCTCAGAGTAGCCTAGCTAGGCTTTGTCAGACTTAGTCGTGTCTTGGGGACTCCCCTTTTTTACTCTAGCCCTGACCGATATACTCTTAAGGCGGGGTGTCGATGGGCTCCGAGAGAGAAGGGTCGAGCGCATCTTTGCAGCCTCGAGGCTTCGAGGCGATCTTCTCTGATGACGGGAAATTGGACCCTCCGATTTTTTCGTATACATTATAAGAGACAAATAACGCATCTCCTTCCCAACAACCATATTCCCGCTGGAAAGCCTCTTGGAACGAGGCTTTTCACAGAACTTACAAGTTTCTAAATTTTCATCATCTTTATAATATGACATTCAACCATCTTCACAACTATCAATTCTCATCCACGAAAGTCATAACATAGAAACCAATCTCTTTGCCTTATAGAAATCACCAGGTAAGTTGATATTTAGGTCAACTAGTTCACTCATAAGGTCAATGAAAGAGTCCATGGCCGCTTGAGAAATATTCCAATCAGATTTGATACTTAGTAATCTAACCACAACAGACAGATCAGAGTGCGGACTTCCTTCACATAGTGGATGATTAGCTTCCTCTAACTGTTCATAAAAATGTTTTTCATCATCATTAGGAGTTTGTTCAACCATTTCATTGGGCTCACCCCCAGAGTGCATCCCAAAAGCATCCGCAACCATATCATGAAATCTAGAATCTTGATTTCTATTCTCCACCGACTTACTATTTTCACCAACTATCGTGTTATGAAATATTCCACGGCTACCATCGATCTCTCCATAATTAGTCCACACAAAGTAATTCTTTATAAACCCCTTCGTATAAAGATGAAGCTTAACTTCCTCCGGTTTTTTGAACTTCACACAATCGCACTTGAGACAAGGGAACCTTATTACTCCTTCAATTTTGTATGATAAAAGTGACATTGCATGTCTAAGAAAGTCATCAACCCTTTCTTTAAAATCCTCCCTCAATCCCCGCCAATTAGGATAATTCCTATTGTACATCCAACTGCGATGTTCCGTCTATACAAATAAAACAAAAACAAATTTAGATTTTTCCATAAGTATTAGAACTACTTAATTTATTCTACAATTATAGATTAATTAAATTATTTTTAGTTAATTAATATAATCAATTTTTACTAAATACGACAAAATTAAATTATAGTAAATATAATTATTTATAATTCATTCAATTTAAACATAAACTATAAGTTCAATTCATATCTCAAAAGTTCAACCATTACCCCTAAAAGGTCAATTCATATCCTAAATGTAACGAGCCGACCAGTCCTTTTTAGTCCTAGCGCTCCGTTCAGCAGTCGGAGGCCATGAACAGCTTCATTTCAGGCATTATGACTTGTACGCGTGGTCGGAATTGAATTTTGGGAAGTCCAGAGTTGAATTGGCAAGAGAAATCTCATTTTGGAAGCTTAAAGTTGAATGAATGAACTAGGATTGGAATTTTGAGTAAACGACCTCGAAATCGGGATCTGAAAGTTCCAGCAGGTTCGTATGATGATTTCGGACTTGGGCGTATGCCCGGTTCGGGTTTCGGATAACTCGGGAGCATTTTGGCGCCTATTGTGAAAGTTAGCATTTTAGAAGAAATTTCATAAGTTTGGCTTGAAGTGTATTTCAGGGTTATCGATGTCCGTTTGGGATTCCGACACTGTGAATAGCTCCGTATGGTGATTTTGGAGTTGGGGGCGCGATCGGAAGTGAATTCGGAGGTCCGTGAGTCATTTTGGAACCATTTGGCTAAAGATAGAAAGTTGAAGGTCTTTGAGAAGTTTGACCGGAGGTGGACTTTTTGATATTGGGGTCGGAATCCAATTCTGAAAGCTGGAGTAGGTCCGTAATGTCGAATATGACTTGTACGCAAAATTTGAGCTCAATCAGACGTGATTTGGTAGGTTTAAACATCGGAAATAGAAGTTTGAATTTTTGAAGTTCATTAAGTTTGGATTGGAGGTCGATTCATGATTTTAGCGTTGTTTGATGTGATTTGAGGCCTCGAGCAAGTCCGTAATGTGTTTTGGGACTGGTTGGTATGATTGGTTGGGGTCCCGGGGGCCTCGGGTGGATTCCGGGTGGTTAACGGATCGGAAATAGGATTTTTGGAAGGCTGAGGTTTGCTGCTTCTGTCATAACCGCATCTGCGGTTCTAGGACCACAGAAGCGGTACCGCAGATGCGGCAATTCAACCGCAGAACCAGTTTTGGGCTAGGAGAGGAAGGACCGCAGATGCGGTCATATTTTTGCAGATGCGGAACCGCACCTACGGTAGAGGCATCGCAGAAGCGGATTTTGCCAGGGGCTCGTGGACCGCAGATGCGGTCAAGGTTTCGCAGAAGTGGGATCGCATCTGCGGGAAGAGGAGCGCAGAAGCGAAAATGGGCGGCCTAGTGGAAGCCGCAGAAGCGGCTGATGGTCCGCAAAAGCGGGACCGCGGAAGCGGAATTTCTTCCGCAGAAGCGGAAATACCTGGAGGCAGAAGGTTATTTTAAATCAGGGTTGAGTCCATTTCTCTCATTTTTTTCATGGCTTGGGCGATTTTTGGGAGCTTCAAGAGAGGGATTTCCGTCATCATAATCAAGGTAATATATCCCCATCCATTTTAAGTTAAATACATCAATTATGTGTGGATTTAAGCATGAATTGTATAGAAAAACTTAGGGTTTTGAGGGAAAAAGCTAGAAATTTTATTCTTGGGATTTAACTACGATTTTGAGTATGGAATTGAGAGAAAATTATAAGTTTGAGTTCCTAAGGTCATGGGTGATCTGTATCTTCGAAAAATTTCGGATTCCGGGCACGTGGGCCCGAGGGCGTTTTGGTCAACTTTTTGATCAGAGTTAGGAATTTCTATAAATCAGTTTGTAATGAATATTTGAGCATAAATTAATGGATTTGCGTAACCGTTGGCTAGTTTTGGAGCATGGTGCATCAATTGGAGTCCCCGGAAGGGCATGGATTGCCGGTTATGGATCTTCGGAGCGAGGTGAGTCTCCTTTCTAACCTTGTGAGAGGGAATTTTCCCCATAGGTGAAATAATTGATTATGTGCTCCTATTTGTGGGGGCTACGTACGCACGAGGTGACGAGAGTCCGTGCGTAGCTACTATTATGCTATTGTACGGATATTTAGGACCCAAAGGCATGCTATACTTGAATTATTTACGAACCTATTGATAGCTTGAACTGCTTAAACTACATCGAATCAGTAAACGAATTTCTAAAAAGGGTTTAAACTTCATTTTTCCTAAATTAATAAAGAAAATTAGCTTTCCTTTGAATAATTGCCCATGTTGGCTTATTGACTGAATGTCTCTATGTGTTTACTTTGGAACGGGCCGAACGCCTCGGCGGATTAAATTGATGCATCTAAAGGCGCACCTTCGACCCTCGGTAAGTGCACATTTCATTTCTGTTGTAGCGGGCGGTCGCCTCGGCATGATTTGCGCATGATTTATATATCGTTGCCTGAGAATTTTTTACGTTGATGCTGCCTTTCATGGCTTGAGATAAATTGATAAAATAAAGAAAAGTAAACCTTGAAAATCCTTTATTATTTGTTGAAGGTGTATTGCTTGTTTTACAGCTTTGCGAGTTAGAATTGTTATATAAGATCCCTGATTTCCTCACACAGTTAGTATATTGTCATTGGACCGCTAGTAAGTGTCAAAGTTGACCATTTCGTCTCTACTTCTTCGAGATTAGGCGGGATACTCATTGAGTACACGTTGTTTATGTACTCATACTATACTTCTGTGCATTTTTGTTGCACAGGTATATCTATTTCTAGCAGCCCACTAGGCGTAGCAGCGCGGATGATTTGGGGCTAGGTGAGTTGCACTATTCGAGGCGGCCCGCAGCTAGTATAGCCCTCTTCAGTACATTGTATTTATTCCCTGTCCAATGTATTCCGGACGGATGCTGTATTTTACTTCCCTATCAGTAGATGCTCATGCACTTGTGACACCGGGTTCTGGGATAGATTGAAGTATTGTATTAACTACTTATCATTTAAATTTGATTTGAGACTATATTCTTTAATATTGCTAAACTTGAAGGAAAATCATAGATTTCAGAAGTATTAAAACGAGAATTTGATTATATAACTTGGTTGGCTTGCCTGACAGCAGTGTCCGGCGCCATCACGACCCTTAGTGGATTTTGGGTCGTGTCACTAAAAGTTCAATTAATATCCAAAAAATTCAACCATTATCCCTAAAAGTATAATTCATGTCCAAAAAGTTTAATTCATATCCTAAAAGTTCAACCCATACCCTAAACAATTCAATTAATACCCTAAATAATTCAATTAACCTCATAAAACATAAGCTCTATCCAAAAAGTTCAACACTTACCCCTAAAAAATCAATTCATACCCTAAAAGTTCAATTCACGAGAACATATCCTAAAAACTCAATTCAATTCAAAGTTAATAATTCAATTTCTAAATAAACTATTCAAGTCAATACAAACTTAAACATTCAATTTACACCATATGTAATTAATTCAGTTCAATTAAAACAAGACCTAAATCCTGGATTTCAATAAAATATAAAGTTAAACAATCAATTTAAACACTCATTAACTAATTCATAACTAATTAACAAAATATTAAATTTATACAAAAAAGAAGTGAGTTGTAATTCAAACGTAGAATTTTTAGGAGGTGGAGAAGGAGGGGCGGCAGTGGAGGCAGTAGCAGCGGTGGGGAGGGGGGGGGGTAGGCGAGTGGCGGAATTGGGGATGAGAAATGAGATTTGTGTGGGGGAAATAGAGAANTGTATCTTCGAAAAATTTCGGATTCTGGGCACGTGGGCCCGAGGGCGTTTTTGTCAACTTTTCGGTCAGAGTTAGGAATTTCTATAAATCAGTTTGTATTGAATATTTGAGCATAAATTAATGGATTTGCGTAACCGTTGGCTAGTTTTGGAGCATGGTGCATCAATTGGAGTCCCAGGAAGGGCATGGATTGCCGGTTATGGATCTTCGGAGCGAGGTGAGTCTCCTTTCTAACCTTGTGACAGGGAATTTTTTCCATAGGTGAAATAATTGATTATGTGCTCCTATTTGTGGGGGCTACGTACGCACGAGGTGACGAGAGTCCGTGCGTAGCTACTATTATGCTATTGTTCGGGTAGTTAGGACCCAAAGGCATGCTATACTTGAATTATTTACGAACCTATTGATAGCTTGAACTGCTTAAACTACATCGAATCAGTAAACGAATTTCTAAAAAGGGTTTAAACTTCATTTTTCCTAAATTAATAAAGAAAATTAGCTTTCCTTTGAATAATTCCCCATGTTGGCTTATTGACTGAATGTCTCTATGTGTTTACTTTGGAACGGGCCGAACGCCTCGGCGGATTAAATTGATGCATCTAAAGGCGTCGACCCTCGGTAAGTGCACATTTCATTTCTGTTGGAGCGAGTGGTCGCCTCGGCATGATTTGCGCATGATTTATATATTGTTGCCTGAGAATTTTTTACGTTGATGCTGCCTTTCATGGCTTGAGATAAATTGATAAAATTAAGAAAAGTAAACCTTGAAAATCCTTTATTATTTGTTGAAGGTGTATTGCCTCTTTTACAGCTTTGCGAGTTAAAATTGTTATATAAGATCCCTGATTTCCTCACACATTTAGTATATTGTCATTAGACCGCTAGTAAGTGTCAAAGTTGACCATCTCGTCTCTACTTCTTCGAGATTAGGCGGGATACTCATTGAGTACACATTGTTTATGTACTCATACTACACTTCTATGCATTTTTGTTGCACATGTATATCTATTTCTAGCAGCCCACTGGGCGTAGCAGCGCGGATGATTTGGGGCTAGGTGAGTTGCACTATTCGAGGCGGCCCACAGCTAGTATAGCCCTCTTCAGTACATTGTATTTATTCCCTGTCCATTGTATTCCGGACGGATGCTGTATTTTACTTCCCTATCAGTAGATGCTCATGCACTTGTGACACCGGGTTCTGGGATAGATTGAAGTATTGTATTAACTACTTATCATTTAAATTTTATTTGAGACTATATTCTTTAATATTGCTAAACTTGAAGGAAAATCATAGATTTCAGAAGTATTAAAACGAGAATTTGATTAAATAACTTGGTTAGCTTGCCTGACAGCAGTGTCCGGCGCCATCACGACCTTTAGTGGATTTTGGGTCGTGTCAACATGGTATCAGAGCACTAGGTTCCTAGGGTCTCACGAGTCATAAGAAAGTATAGTAAAGTCTAGCGGATTGGTACGGAGACGTCTGTACTTATCCTTGGGAGGCTGCAGGACTGTTAGGAGTACTTCCCTTCTTGATTCCTTATCGTGCGATTTGAGCCTTGGAGGCGTATGCCTTTAATTCATTCCTACTCAATCTAACGCGACGCAAAGCGCTAGTTATAAATTGAGAATTGAAGAATCATAACCGTACTACGGATGTGGTGCGGTATGTTTCTCCCGATGTAGTTGACTTGATTATTATCGTCGCCTTATAGAAGGATATTTTAATGTTTAGCTCAGTAACGGTACTTTTGAGGGATTTGGGGCTAGGCACAAGTTGCCATGATGCCTATGAATGATTGTTCCGCAGTAGTGATATCATGGTAGGATGTTGCCCACGTGTCGGGGCAGTGAATGACTTGAAGGGAGGCTTACTCAGTGCATAACCAAAAGATACAGTATTTTATTCCGGGAAAGGGAAAGGCAATCGAACTAAGGATGGTCAGATGTGGGCTGGTGGAAGTAATGAGACTTGGTATTTGCAAGCGTAATGGAGTTTTCTTCTATGTTGGGGTGTTGTTGTCCTAATTGAACGTATTAAGTGCGTCAGTGCTATAATCTTCTACAATTCGCCTTTGGGGCATGAGATTGGGAAATAGTATCGGAGATGCAACTGTCAGATATTGCAGGGTGCGGTGGTTCAGGATTGGATCAGTATTTCTAATGTTGGCGGTTCGAGAAGGATGACCTTCGGAAAGGTTTAAAGTTAGTAGCGATTTGTGGACTCAAGTGCTATGAAGATAGATTTTATTAAGACAACAACCGAGCAGCAAAAGATGAGAAATGCATGCGGGAAGTGTCAGGCGGAGTCTTAAACTTCTAAAAGGCCAGGTGTGTGAAGCAAAGGTCAGGTAGCTGATTAAAGAAGTGAGTTTGCCCAAAGTGGGAGAGCGGCGGATGCTGCATATGGGCTTGGTGGTAGGATGGTTACGCACCTTAAGGAAAGTTGGGAGTGATTTGGGGATTATAGTGGCCGACGATTGAAGCCTACGGATCTAATTTGAAGTGGGGGTTCTTGTGCGGCACGAGATTTAATATAACGGAAGGGAGCCGCTTAAATAAAGAAGGATGCAGCATAACTTTGAATTGGAAGGACGTTGCCGCACATTTAAATGATGTCCACGAGGGGCAAATGGACATGTGCAGCTGGAAGGTGAGCTCAGACTCAGGATGGGGTATTGATGTCGTAGTGATTGTACCCCGTGTAGCAGCACTGGAAGATGTCGGGAGTGATTTATACGCGTAGTTCATCCCTGTGAGCAGGTTAGCGATCGCGTGGTTGGCGAGCTTCTGTGACGGATTCTATTGGTTATACAACAAAGGGATCGGTCGTGCGAATGTTGTTAATAATTCCGAGCATAAAGAGGGGGGTTTCTATAGTAAGATATCGAGCATGTCGGCAGTTGATTGCACAGGGTTATGTCAATTGGGGATTAAGAATCCTGGTATATTCCAGAGTTGTGTAATAGTGGCTTCGAGCTAAGTGGGAGAGCCCCACCGCCTATGATGGGGTTGCATGGTCAATTACTTGCGAGATTTCTGGTGATTAGCATATTGATGGGTTATTCCAGCTACGGGAAAGGAACATAAGTTGTAATTAGAGCTAATGAATTGTCGAAATGCATGCTATGGTTGGCCTTATTGGCTCATGTTCAGACTTGGGGAAAGATTCAGGATTTATGCCTTGTATAAGTGCAGGTTTCAAAGGAAGTAATTCCGCCGGGTGCCTCGTCGAGAGGGTATTCATGTGTTATAAGATTTATGGAGTTCATTATATTCGGGACCAAGTCAGAGCGGGTGGCTCTCAGTAACGGTCCTAATGGATTCAAAAGAGGTAAAGAATGGTGCCTAATGATTTTGAGCCTATAAGTACAGTTAAGAATCAAGCTTTGCAGCAACTTATGAGTGGAGGCTCAGAATGTCCTAGGATGTGTTGACTTGAAGAATAGCACTTGAGAGAAAGATGATAAAGGACTTCGGATTCGTAGAAGGGTTAGCAGAATGGGCATATCAGTTGAGGGTGCAAATATGCGTGCAAGAAAGGTACAGATTGATTCGTGGGATTTGAGACAGCATGGTCTCATGATTAAGGGTCACTCGGGATGAGTGCGGATGGAGTATGTATGTGTTGAATGGAGTTAGAATTATCTCTGAGGCAATCAAGGATAAATTGGAAGAAGGTAGATTGATAGGCCATAGTTGAATATGGCATATTGGTGTTAGCGGTCAGTTCCTTCAGCGTGACCGAATTATGCGAGTGATTTGTGATGGTGCGTATCAGGCTTGTCAGCCGCCGCAATTGATGTTATTTAGAAGCGTTCTACTTTTATGACTTGCTATGTGGAAGCAGAATTCCCGGAAGGGCAATGGTGGCTTAGACCACTACTTAAAGATTTGCATATTCTACGATTATGGGAATTCACCTGTGTGAAACTATGGATCTTCTGAAATTAATCAAGTGAAGAGTTTTTATATGATTAAGTGTTGACCTATTAGTGGTTCCGAAGCTATGATGAAAAACGAGTTCTATCGTATACTGGCACGTTGAGTGCAGTGAGTGGTATGGAAATTTGCAGTGGAGATCAAGGTAGCAGCTCGGTGTGGACAAGGATGTCACGAGGTCAGATGAGCAGGAAAGGAGTTTCGATGTTTAAGGGGGGCTTGTGTCGTGGTTAATGATTCTTGATCGCTTTTCACCGTTAGTGCGGTCAGTGGTTTGGAGGTACGACCCAGCTATTGGCTATGGTAGGTTGTGGGAGTGTGTCCCATAGGAAGATCGTACAAGTGTGGTAGGTAGTCACTTGATTGATTGAAGAACTTAAACCGAGTATGAAGATTTGTGATGAGATCGATAAGTTGAGAATATGTGCCTGGAAGGCACCTAGTCGCTGAGTGGTGGACTGTGGATGAGTACTCCGGTTATGATGGTTGTCCTTGTGTGTATGAGAATAGGGAAATTAGTATGGACCTTTGAAAGGTTATTGGCTTAGTTTGATATGATCAGGATCGACTTGAGGTCGGTGGATAGGTTTAAATACGAACTTGGGCTCTATGTCAGGTCAGTTGCGTTCATTTCAGTAATGTGCTCCTTATGGAGTAGTCAGGGTGTTATTTCGTTGCCAAATATTTCATGTAATGATGCGTTGCGCCGTCTGAGTTAGGAGACGGCTTGAGAAATTGCTTACGTGTTGAGGATCCGAATAGAAATGATGTTATTTGAGCCAAAAGGCTCTTGGGATTTAGATTTATATATCGCACCTCAGTTGTGCTTGGGTTTCATAGGTATAGCGCTACATGTTTCCTCAGGGATGTTATTATGCACTTAGCGTGCTCGTGACCTAAATTCGATATTTTATTGTAATGGGCAAATTTAGCTCGATGTGCAATCTCCTTTTGTGAGGTCTATGTTTGGATCGGGTTGCGCGCCGCAACAGTGTGATGTTGAGTATAGTTTTCTATATGCTATTTTCGCGCGTCTCGCTTCCTATTTTCTAAGGAAAGTATGTGTTACTGCGGGAGTTAGGTAATTCCTTCCAGAGTTCGTTTTCCTTTGGTATCACATTCGAATTGATGGCCTATCGGCACATTGTGGCATCATATGAGACTTTGGATTATGTCCGGGGTGGCTTATTGCTTGAGCGGTTCGTACTGGGTAAGATGGGATTATTGGATTCAGGATCAGTGCAATCTGACTATATGGAATATATTAAGGAGCAAAGATCATGATCTGGTTCAGAACGTTGTAATGATTCTTGTCAGAAGTATAGACTCAAATGATGGGTTGACTCAGTGGTTGATTATGAATTTCTGCACATCTCTTCCATTGTGGCGGTGTTGTAAGAGGTAGAGTAAGACTGGTGTATGTCATGGGGTGCAATGGGGGCATTAGATTCGTGGAGTTTCGACTAAGTTGATCAGAAAATATTATTGTGGTCCAGTGAGTAAAATGATGCAAGGTGTGAATTCAGTAAAGTTATACAGTCATATTTGGGTACACGTGTAGTGACTGATACGTTGTTCATATTTTGGAAGCAGGCCTGACAGAGAATTTCGGATGTTGGAATCAGGCTCTAAGGCCTATCTGCTTGAATAAAAGGGGATATCTTCAGAACTGATCGAGCTAATGTGCTCAACTGAGTAGTGGTAGCACGGGAAAGTGAATGAGAAGTTAACCGGTGATTTCAGACTACTTCAGTGTAGTTCTCGGCACGTTCGAGGACGAACGTATGTTTAAGTGGGAGAGAATGTAACGACCCGACCGGTCGTTTTGAGTCCTAGCGCTCGGTTCAGCAGTCGGAGGCCATGAACAGCTTCATTTTAGGCATTATGACTTATATGCGTGGTCGGAATTGAATTTTGGGAAGTCCAGAGTTGAATTGGCAAGAGAATTCTCATTTCGGAAGCTTAAAGTTTAATGAATGAACTAGGATTGGAATTTTAAGTAAACGACCTCGAAATTGGGATCTGAAGGTTCCAGCAGGTTTGTATGATGATTTCAGACTTGGGCGTATGCCCGGTTCGGGTTTCGGAAAACCCGGGAGCGTTTTGGCGCCTATTGTGAAAGTTAGCATTTTAGAAGAAATTTCATAAGTTTGGTCTGAAGTGTATTTCAGTGTTATCAATGTCCGTTTGGGATTCCGAGACTGTGAATAGCTCCGTATGGTGATTCTGGAGTTGGAGGCGCAATCGGAAGTGAATTCGGTGGTCCGTGAGTCATTTTGGAACCATTTGGTTAAAGATAGAAATTTGAAGGTCTTTGAGAAGTTTGACCGGAGGTGGACTTTTTGATATCAGGGTCGGAATCCAATTCCGAAAGCTGGAGTAGGTTTGGAATGTCGAATATGGCTTGTACGCAAAATTTGAGGTCAATCGGACGTGATTTGGTAGGTTTAAACATCGGAAATAGAAGTTTGAATTTTTGAAGTTCATTAAGTTTGGTTGGAGGTCGATTCATGATTTTAGCGTTGTTTGATGTGATTTGAGGCCTCGAGCAAGTGCGTAATGTGTTTTGGGACTGGTTGGTATAATTGGTTGGGGTCCCGGGGCCTCGGGTGGATCCCGGGTGGTTAACGGATCGGAAATAGGATTTTTGGAAGGCTGAGGTTTGCTGCTTCTTTCATAACTGCATCTGCGCTTCTAGGACCTCAGAAGCAGTACCGCAGATGCGGCAATTCAACCGCTGAACCGGTTTTGGGCTAGGAGAGGAAGGACCGCAGATGCGGTCATATTTCCGCAAATGCGGAACCGCACCTACGGTAGAGGCATCGCAGAAGCGGATTTTGCCAGGGGCTCGTGGACCGCAGATGCGGCCAAGGTTCCGCAGAAGCGGGACCGTATCTGCGGGAAGAGGAGCGCAGAAGCGAAAATGGGCAGCCTAGGGAAAGCCGCAGAAGCGGCTGATGGTCCGCAAAAGCGGGACCGCGGAAGCGGAATTTCTTCCGCAGAAGCGGAAATACCTGGAGGTAGAAGGTTATTTTAAATCGGGGTTGAGTCCATTTCTCTCGTTTTTTTCATGTCTTGGGCGATTTTTGGGAGCTTCAAGAGAGGGGTTTCCGTCATCAACATCAAGGTAATATATCCCCATCCATTTTAAGTTAAATACATCAATTATGTGTGGATTTAAGCATGAATTGTATAGAAAAACTTGGGGTTTTGAGGAAAAATCCTAGAAATTTTATTCTTGGGATTTAACTACCATTTTGAGTATGGAATTGAGAGAAAATTATAAATTTGAGTTCCTAAAGTCATGGGTGATCTGTAGCTTCGAAAAATTTCGGATTCTGGGCACGTGGGCCCGAGGGCGTTTTTGTCAACTTTTCGGTCAGAGTTAGGAATTTCTATAAATCAGTTTGTATTGAATATTTGAGCATAAATTAATGGATTTGCGTAACCGTTGGCTAGTTTTGGAGCATGGTGCATCAATTGGAGTCCCCGGAAGGGCATGGATTGCCGGTTATGGATCTTCGGAGCGAGGTGAGTCTCCTTTCTAACCTTGTGACAGGGAATTTTTTCCATAGGTGAAATAATTGATTATGTGCTCCTATTTGATGGGGCTTACGTACGCACTTAGGTGACGAGAGTGTCGTGCCTGCTAGCTACATTATGCTATTGTTCGAGGTAGTTTAGTAGCCGCAAAGGCATGCTTATTACTTTTGAATTATTTACGAATCCTATTGATAGCTTGGAACTGCTTAAACTACATCGAATCAGTAAACGAATTTCTAAAAAGGGTTTCAAACTTCATTTTCCTAATTATAAGAGAAAATTAGCTTCCTTTGACATAATTGCCCATGTTTGGCTTACTTGCTGAATTGTCTCTATGTGTTTACTTTGGACGGTACCCGAACGCCTCGGCGGATTAAATTGACTGCATCTAAGGGCGCACCTTCGGACCCTCGGTAAGTGCAATTTCATTTCTGTCTGGAGGATGCGAGTGGTCGCCTCGCATGATTTGCGCTCTTATTGATTTATATATTTTGCCTGAGAAATTTACGTTGATGTGCCTTTCATGGCTTGATGATATGAACTTGATAAAATAAGAAAAGTTAAACCTTGAAAATCCTTTATTTATTTGTTGAAGGGTGTATTGCCCTCGCTTTTACAGCTTCGCGAGTGTTAAAATTGTTTTTATAAGATCCCTGATCTTCCGTCACAACATTTAGTTATTGTCATGTAGACCGCTAGGTAAGTGTCAAAGTTTGACCATCTCGCTCTCTACTTCTCGTTGAGATTAGGCGGGTGTACTCATTCGAGTACCACATTGTTTATGTACTTCATAGCACACGTTTCTATGCAGTTTTGTTGACATGTTATATCTATTCTAGCAGCCACTGGGCGCGTATAAGCAGCGCGGATGATTTGGGCTAGGTGAGTTGCACTATTCGAGGCGGCCCGCAGCTAGTATAGCCCTCTTCAGTACATTGTATTTATTCCCTGTCCATTGTATTCCGGACGGATGCTGTATTTTACTTCCCTATCAGTAGATGCTCATGCACTTGTGACACCGGGTTCTGGGATAGATTGAAGTATTGTATTAACTGCTTATCATTTAAATTTGATTTGAGACTATATTCTTTAATATTGCTAAACTTGAAGGAAAATCATAGATTTCAGAAGTATTAAAACGAGAATTTGATTATAAAACTTGGTTGGCTTGCCTGACAGCAGTGTCCGGCGCCATCACGACCCTTAGTAGATTTTGGGTCGTGTCACTAAAAGTTCAACTAATATCCAAAAAATTCAACAATTATCCCTAAAAGTATAATTCATGTCCAAAAAGTTCAATTCATATCCTAAAAGTTCAACCCATACCCTAAACAATTCAATTAATACCCTAAATAATTCAATTAACCTCATAAAACATAAGCTCTATCGAAAAAGTTCAACACTTACCCCTAAAAAATCAATTCATACCCTAAAAGTTCAATTCACAAGAACAAATCCTAAAAACTCAATTCAATTCAAAGTTAATAATTCAATTCCTGAATAAACTATTCAAGTCAATACAAACTTAAACATTCAATTTACACCATATGTAATTAATTTAGTTCAATTAAAACAAGACCTAAACCCTGGATTTCAATAAAATATAACGTTAAAACAATCAATTTATACACTCATTAACTAATTCATAACTAATTAACAAAATATTAAATTTATACAAAAAAGATGTGAGTTGTAATTCAAACGTAGAATTTTTAGGAGGTGGAGAAGGAGGGGCGGCAGTGGAGGCAGTAGCAGCGGTGGGGGGGGGGGGGGGGAGGCAGTGGCGAATTGGGATGAGAAATGAGATTTGTGTGGGGGAAATAGAGAAGGAGTGGGTAAGGGTGTTGGGTGTGTGAGGGAGAAGAGAGTGGGAGTTAGAGAATTTTGAGAATTAGAGAATAAGAAAAATAAGGGGGAAAGGCTGCATATTTGTGATGACCCAAAATGTCATCACTCGTTTTGAAAGAAAAATCTGTGTTACGAGGCCTTAAAAACCCCTTTTTTGTCTCACCTCGATTTGCGTGCGCAGTCTGGGCGCGTTTCGGAAAGCTTTTATGTGAAATCTAAGTAAAATAAAGAAATTGGCCTTTAAAATTGATTAAAGTTGACTTTGGTTACCATTTTTGGTAAACGGACCCGGACCCATGATCCGACGGTCTCGTAGGGTCCGTAGTAAAATATGGGACTTGGGCGTATGCCCGGAATCGCATTCCTAGGTCCCAAGCCTGAGAAATGAATTTTTAAAGAAAATTGTTTGCTGGAAAATATAAAGGTTTTTAGAAGTTAATTGATGCATTTTCTTGATGTTATCGGGCCCGTATCTTGGTTCCGGAGCCCGGTACAAGTTTAAAATAATAATTAAGTCAAATCTGTAAAATTTGGTAAAGATCGGAATTGGTTTGGTATAAAACGGACCTGTAGCTGATAAAATAGTAATTTTGATGTTCTTGAGTTATTTCATGAATTTGAGGATTTATTCATAGTTGGTGATGTTTTTTTGATGATTGGATCGCACGAGCAAGTGCGTATGATGTTTTTAGACTTGTGTGCATGTTTGGTTTGGAGCCCCGAGGGCTCGGGTGAGTTTTGGATAGGCCACTGAGTGAAATTGGACTTAGGAAAAGTTGCTGGTATCTGGTATTTTTGCCTAGGCCTTTGATCTCGCAATTGCGAGATCAGGCTTCGCAATTGCGAAGTCCTCAGGCATGGGAATTGCGACCCAGGCTTCGCAAATGTGAACCTAGCCTGGGCAGGCCTTGGTCGCAAATGCGACCTTGTTATCGTAAATGTGAAAAGGGCTGTGTCGCAAATGCGAAGTCAACAGGCTCCAAATTGAGACAACTGAGACCTGCTAAATGAAATTTTGACGGAATTTCAACCATTTTTACAACTTTCTCAAACCTAAATTCTCTTGGGCGATTTTTCAAAGACAAGTTCTTCTCCGAATCATTAGTAAGTCATTTCTAACTCGTTTTCTTCAATCTATAACATCTTTTTACATGATTTCAATTCAAAATCAAGGGTTTTTCATGGGGAATTCGGTGTTTTTGGGTAGAAGTTAGGATTTTCAAATTTTGGGGATTTGGACTTTGATTTGAGGTCCGATTTCAAAACAAATTATATATTTGAGTTGGTGGGGGAATGGGTGATCGGGTTTTGGTTCGAACCTCGAGTTTTGACCATGTGGGCCCGGGGTCGACTCTTTTGACTTTTTGGGGAAATCATTAGAAAACCTACTTTCATGCTTTAGAATTTTTTCATTTAGCATTTATTGATATCGTTATGTAAATTGTGGCTAGATACAAGCGAATTGGTGGTGGAATCAAGAGGTAAAGCAGTAGTTGAGGCTTGAATTGTTTTCGTGGCATTGAGGTAAGTGTTTGGTCTAACTTTATCTTGAGGGAATAGGAGTCGTGGTCTTATTTTCTATGTGTTAATTGATGAGTACGACGTATAGGTGTGGTGACGAGTACCTATACGTTGGTGTCAAGCATGCCCGTTATACTATGATTGCTGTGACTCCGTTATGTATTATCCATGCTTAATATGATGTTATTAATGTTGAATAAGGCTTACGGAAGTACTCTTGGTAATTGGACATTTTAGAGCATTGGCTCCAGTTGAGGTTTCATTTGTGAAGTTAATTGTTGGTATAAGTTTGGTTATAGCTAATTCCCTTGCCGGGACGTATTTAATTTTTACCGTTGGTTCCCTTGTCGGGATGTGTTTATTCTTGTTGTTGGTTCCCTTGCAGGGATTCTTTTGTGATTAGTGTTGATTTGTATATTTGGATCGCGTTGCACGCTGCAACAATAATATTTGGGATGGGTTGCACGCTGCTACAGTGATATATGATTTGGATCGGGTTGCACACCGCAACGGTGAAATATGATTTGGATCGGGTTGCACGCCGCAACAGTGTTATATGATTTGTATCGGGTTGCACGCCGCAACAGTGATATATGATTTGGATCGGGTTGCATGCCGCAACTGTGTTATATGATTTGGATCAGGTTGCACGCCGCAACAGTGTTATATGATTTGGATCGGGTTGCACGCCGCAACAATAAAGAATAAAAGTGGTTATAGATTCATTACTGATACCTTATTCTGGCTGGCATGAAATTTAAGTTGTTCTTTATGCTTTTATCCATAGATTCTGTTTGTACTTAATATTCCCCACAGCATGTTCCCCCTTCCCGTCTTTATCTACTAGTTTCTGTCGTTATTACTTGCTGTGTAAGATATAAGTGCACAGGTTTATTTGATAGTCTTGTCTTAGCCTCGTCACTACTTCGACGAGGTTAGGCTCGACACTTTCCAGCACATGGGGTCGGTTGTGCTGATACCGCACTCTACACTATGTGCAGATGTCGGTACTGGAGCTTTTGGACCACAGTCAGCTTGTTGCCTTCAGTCTAGCGACGGAGACCCGAGGTAGTCCTGCAGACGTCCGCAGGCCTTGGCGTCCCCTTCTATCTTTCCATTCTGTTCTTATGTATTTCAGAGACAGATTTGTATTTATCTTTCAGACCTCTGTTTGTAGTATTCGTAGATAGTCCGTGACATTGTGACACCAAATTCTGGGTAGAGTTGTATTTTGGATTATCGTACTAGTACTTAGTTAAACTATTAGATTTCGTCTTCCGCAATTATGTTTATTATGATTATTCCGCTGTTGATCACATGTTAATTCGTCAATGCAAAAAGGTTAAGGAAAAAGGATAACAAAACCTGTAATACTCGGCTTGCCTAGCTTTCACGAGTAGGCGCCATCACGACTCCCGAGGGTGGGAAATTCGGGACGTGACAAGTTGGTATCAGAGCTCTAGGGTTCTTAGGTCTCACAATTCACGGACAAGCTTGGTAGAGTATGAGGAATCGGTACGGACATGTTTGTGCTTATCCCCAGGGTCTATAGAGTTAGGAACAGTCTCACTTCTATTCATCTTTGCCGTGCGGTTAGGTTTCTCAATGCTAATTGAATTTCTACTCTGTTCTTTCGTAGATGGCGAGACCACGTGCTTGTTCATCCACTGACCAGAAGCCCGAGCCCCCAGCAGCAGTTCCCATGAGGGGCAGAGGCCGAGGTCGTTCTAGGGGCCGAGGTAGGGGCAGAGCTCAACCCAGAGAAGCAGCACCAGCGGCGGAGCGTCAAGTAGAGTTTGATGATGAGGTTCTGGCCCAGACAGTTCCGGTGGACCCAACTTAGGTCCCAGAGGGGTTCCTTGCTACCCCAGTACTCCAGGATGCTCTGGTCCATCTAGTGGGCCTTATGGAGAGTGTCACCCGGATAGGTTTACTTCCTGTAGCACCAGCCGTCTCTCAGGCTGGGGGAGGATCACAGACTCCCACTACCCGTACTCCGGAGCAGATGGCTCCCCAGTTCAGACTCCAGCAGCTCAGCCAATTGGAGCAGTTCAGCCGGGTGTGGTAGCTCAGACCGGTGGTGGAGCAGCTATGTCTGTTGATGCTATGTGGAGGTTGGATAGGTTCACCAAGCTCTTCACTACTACTTATGGTGGTACATCTTTAGAGGATCCCCATGATTACTTAGACAACTGTCGTGAGGTTCTCGGAACATGGGGATAGTGGAGACCAATGGGGTCGACTTTGCTGCTTTTCGCCTGTCAGGTTCCGCCAAGACTTGGTAGAGAGGTTATTGTTTGGCTATGCTAGCTGGGTGGCCTTCCTTGACTTGGGATCAGTTCTCTCAGCTATTTCTGGAGAAGTTTCTTCCTATCAATCAGAGGGAGGACTATCGGAGGCAGTTTGAGCTTCACCAGCAGGGTTCTATGACCGTCACTCAGTACGAGACGAGATTCATTGCTTTGGCCCGTCATGCTCTTATTATACTTCCCACCGAGAGAGAGGGTGAGAAAGTTCATTGAGGGACTCGCTCAGCCAATTCGATTGCAGATGGATAAGGAAACTGGGAGCGAGATTTCTTTCCAGGATGCAGCCAATGTGGCCAGGAGAGTGGAGATGGTTCTATCGCAGGGGAGTGGTCAGGGGTCTGACAAGAGGCCCCGTCATTCAGGAAGATTCAGTGGTGCCTCATCTGGAGGCAGGGATTCTTTTGGTAGGGGCCATCCTCCCAGGCCGTTTCATTCAGCACTCCAGACTTCTCATGGTGCTCCAAGTGGCCATGGTTCTCATGTGCAGTATTCTGATCAGCAGTCCTACCGTGCACTATCAGCTCCTATCAGAGCACCTCCTCTTCAGAGCTATTCTCGTGGTCAGCCGGCCCGCCAGGGTCGGTCTCAGTTTCCTCAGCCACAGCACTCAGGTGGATGCTTCGAGTGCGGTGAGTATGGTCATATTCGGAGAGCTTGTCCGAGATTAATGGGTGTTCAGTCGCAGCAGCAGGGTTCCCCTGTCATGGTTCAGGCACCATGTGTTCCACCGCCCGCTCAGCCAGCTAGGGGTGGGGGTAGAGGTGCTAGAGGTGTAGGTAAAGGTATTACAGGTGGAGGTTAGGCCGCTAGAGATGGAGTCTAGCCAGCAGGAGGCCGTCCTAGAGATGTAGCTTAGAGTGGTGGGGCCCAACCCCGATGTTATGCTCTTCCAGCCATGCCTGAGGCTGAGGCCTCCGATGCAGTTATCACAGGTACTGTTCTGGTTTGTAGTAGAGATGCTTCAGTTCTATTCGTTCCAGGATCAACATACTCCTATGTGTCATCTTATTTTGCACCGTATCTGGTCATGCTTAGTGATTCCTTGAGTGCTCCTGTATATGTGTCTACACCGGTGGGTGATTCTATTATGGTAGATCGTGTCCATTGATCTCGTATAGTTGTGGTTGGGGGTCTTGAGACTCGAGTAGATTTGTTACTTTTGGATATGGTTGATTTTGATGTCATGTTGGGGATGGACTGGTTAACACCTTACGACGCTATCTTGGACTGTCATGCCAAGATTTTGACCATAGCCTTGCCGGGTCTACCTCATTTAGAGTGGAGAAGGACTCCTGGTCATTCCACCCCTAGGGTTATCTCATATATGAAGGCTCGACATGTGGTTGATAAGAGATGTTTGGCCTATTTGGCGTATGTTCATGACTCCAGTGCTGAGGTTCCTTCTCTGGACTTTGTGCCCGTTGTTCGTGAGTTTCCAGAGGTATTCCCTTCAGAACTGCAGGGGATGCCACTCGACAGGGACATTGACTTTTGCATTGATTTGGCCATGGGCACTCAGCCCATCTCTATTCAGCCATATCGTATGGCCCCGCCAGAGTTGAAAGAATTAAAAGAGCAGTTGCAGGACTTGCTAGATAAGGCCTTTATTAGACCGAGTGTCTTGCCTTGGGGTGCACCGGTGTTGTTTATTAAGAAGAAGGACGGACCGATGAGGATTTGTATAGATTACCATCAGTTGAACTAGGGAACAATCGAGAATAAGTACCCATTGCCGAGGATTGATGATTTGTTTGACCAGCTTCAGGGTGCCCAAGTGTCTTCTAAGATCGACTTGAGATCTGGCTACCATCAATTGAGGATTAGGGCATCCGATGTCCCCAAGACAGCTTTCCGCACTCGGTACGGGTATTATGAATTCGTGGTAGTGTCATTCGGGTTGACAAATGCCCCAACAACTTTCATGGATTTGATGAACCGAGTGTTCAGGCCTTATTTTGATTCCTTCGTGATTATATTCATTGACGATATTTTGATCTATTCCCGCAGCCGGGAGGAGCACGAGCAGCATCTTCGAGTCGTTCTTCAGACTCTAAGGGATAGTCAGTTGTATGCCAAGTTTTTAAAGTGCGAGTTTTGGTTGAATTCAGTT
>NC_031989.1:65002375-65016142 GCF_001879085.1 Nicotiana attenuata
TGGTTAAGTTCAGTTGCATACTTGGGTCACGGTGTATCAGTAGAGGGTGTTCAGGTTGATCCGAAGAAGATATAGGCAGTCAAGAACTGGCCTCGACCCGCATCAGCTACAGAGATCCGGAGTTTCTTGGGATCCACCTGAATACCCTCTGCTAATACTACATGGCCCAAGAATGCAATTGAATTGAACCAAAACTCGCACTTCGAAAACTTGGCATAGAACTGACTATCCCTCAGAGTCTGAAGAACGACTCGAAGATGCTGCTCGTGCTCCTCCCTGTTGTCGGAATAGATTGAAATATCATCAATGAAGACAATCACGAAGAAATCCAAATATGGTCTGAACACTCAGTTCATCAAATCGATGAAAGCTGTTGGGGCATTTGTCAACCCGAATGAAATTACCAAGAACTCATAATGGCCATACCGAGTGCGGAAAGCTGTCTCAGAGATCAACTTGGATCTGGCTACCATCAGTTGAGGATTAGGGCATCCGATGTCTCTAAGATAGCTTTCTGCACTCGGTACGGGCATTATGAGTTCTTGGTAATGTTATTCGGATTGACAAATGCCCCAACAACTTTCATGGATTTGATGAACTGAGTGTTCAGACCTTATTTGGATTTCTTTGTGATTGTCTTCATTGATGATATTTTGGTCTATTCCGACAGCCGGGAGGAGCACGAGCAGCATCTTCGAGTCGTTCTTCAGACTTTGAGGGATAGTCAGTTCTATGCCAAGTTTTCGAAGTGCGAGTTTTGGTTCAATTCAATTGCATTCTCGGGCCATGTAGTATTAGCAGAGGATATTCAGGTGGATCCCAAGAAACTCCGGATCTCTGTAGCTGATGCGGGTCGAGGCTAGTTCTTGACTGCCTCTATCTTCTCCGGATCCACCTGAATACCCTCTGCTGATACACCGTGCCCCAAGAATGCAACTGAATTCAACCAAAACTCGCACTTTGAAAACTTGGCATACAACTGACTATCCCTCAGAGTCTGAAGAACGACTCGAAGATGCTGCTCGTGCTCCTTCCGGCTGCGGGAATAGATCAAAATATCGTCAATGAAGACAATCACGAAGGAATCCAAATAAGGCCTAAACACTTGGTTCACCAAATCCATGAAAGCTGTGGGGGCATTTTTCAACCCGAATGATATTACCAAGAACTCATAATACCCGTACCGAGTGCGGAAAGTTGTCTTAGGGACATCGGATGCCCTAATCCTCAATTGATGGTAGCCAGATCTCAAGTCGATCTTAGAAAACACTTGGGCACCCTGAAGTTGGTCAAACAAATCATCAATCCTCGGCAATGGGTACTTATTCTCGATTGTTCCCTTGTTCAACTGATGGTAATCTATACAAATCCTCATCGATCCGTCCTTCTTCTTAACAAACAACACCGGCGCACCCCAAGGCAAGACACTCGGTCTAATAAAGACCTTATTTAGCAAGTCCTTCAACTGCTCTTTTAATTCTTTCAACTCTTGCGGGGCCATACGATATGGCTGAATAGAGATGGGCTGAGTGCCCAGGGCCAAATCAATGCAAAAGTCAATGTCCCTATCGGGTGGCATCCCCGGCAGTTTTGAAGGGAATACCTCTGGAAACTCACGAACAACAGGCACAGAGTCCATAGAAGGAACCTCAGCACTGGAGTCACGAACATACGCCAAATATGCCAAACATCCCTTATCAACCACATGCCGAGCCTTTATATATGAGATAACCCTACGGGTGGAATGACCAGGAGTCCCTCTCCACTCTAAACGAGGTAAACCCGGCAAGTCTAAGGTCACAATCTTGGCATGACAGTCCAAGATAGCGTGGTAAGGTGATAACCAGTCCATCCCCAATATGACATTAAAATCAACCCTATCCAAAAGTAAAAAATCTACTCGAGTCTCAAGACCCCCAACCACAACTATACAAGATCAATGGACACGATCTACAACAATAGAATCACCCACCGGTGTAGACACATATACAGGAGCACTCAAGGAATCACTAGGCATGACCAGATACGGTGCAAAATAAGATGACACATAGGAGTATGTAGATCCTGGATCAAATAGAACTGAAGCATCTCTACTACGAAACAGAACAGTACCTGTGATAACTGCATCGGAGGCCTCAGCCTCGGGCCTGGCTGGAAGAGCATAACATCGGGGTTGGGACCCACCACTCTAAGCTACATCTCTAGGACGGCCTCCTGCTAGCTAGACTCCATCTCTAGCGGCCTGACCTCAACCTCTAATACCTCTACCTACACCTCTAGCACCTCTACCCCCACCCCTAGCTGGCTGAGCGGGCGGTGGAACATCTGGTGCCTGAACCATGGCACGGGAACCCTGCTGCTGCGACTGAACACCCATTAATCTCGGACAAGCTCTCCGGATATGACTATACTCACCCCACTCGAAGCATCCACCTGAGTGCTGTGGCTGAGGAAACTGAGACTGACCCTGGCGGGCCGGCTGACCATGAGAATAGCTCTGAAGAAGAGGTGCTCTGATAGGGGCTGATAGTGCACGGTAGGACTGCTGATCAGAATACTGCACATGAGAACCATAGCCACCTGGAGCACCATGAGAAGTCTGGAGTGCTGAATAAAACGGCCTGGGAGGATGGCCCCTACCAAAAGAATCCCTGCCTCCAGATGAGGCACCACTGAAGAAAGCTTTGACTACGACGCCAGTGTTGGATTTGCCCACAGGTTTAGGGCCATATATAGTGTATTGTGATGCATCGCGTCTTGGACTTGGCGCGGTGTTGATGCAGAATGGCAAGGTTATTGCATATGCCTCGCGACAGTTGAAGATCCACGAGAAGAATTATCCAGCTCATGATTTGGAGTTAGCAACCATTGTTCACGCGCTGAAGATTTGGAGGCATTATTTGTATGGCGTGTCATGTGAGGTGTTCACGGATCACAAGAGTTCGCAATACTTGTTCAAGTAGAAAGAGCTAAATTTGAGGCAAAGAAGGTGGTTGGAGCTGTTGAAAGACTATGATATCACCATCTTGTATCATCCGGGAAAGGCCAATGTAGCGGCTGATGCATTGAGTAGGAAGTCAGCTAGTATGGGCAGCCTAGCGTATATTCCAGTCGGTGAGAGGCTGCTTGCTTTGGATGTTCAGGATTTAGACAATCAGTTCGTGAGGTTGGATGTTTTTGAGCCCAGCCGTGTGCTAGCTTGCATAGTCGCTCGTTATTCATTATTTGAGCGTATCCTAGATCGCTAGTATGATGATCCTCATTTGCTTGTGCTTAGGGACACGGTGCGGCACGGGGGTGCCAAGCAGGTTACAGTTGGAGATGATTGAGTTTTATGGATACAGGGTCGTATTTGTGTGCCTAATATGGATGGACTTCGTGAGTTGATTCTAGAGGAGGGCCATAGTTCCCAGTATTCTATTCATCCGGGCGCCGCTAAGATATAACAGGATTTGCGGCAGCATTACTGGTGAAGAAGGATGAAGAAGGACATTGTTGCCTATGTAGCTCGGTGTTTGAATTGTCAGTAGGTAAAGTACGAGCATCAGAGACCTGGTGGTTTGTTCCAGAAGATTGAGATTCCTGAGTGGAAGTGGGAGCGTATCACTATGGACTTCGTTGTTGGACTCCCACGGACCCAGAAGAAGTTCAATGCAGTATGTGTTATTATTGATAGGTTGACCAAGTCAGCGCATTTTGATTCCTATGGCAGTTTCCTATTCCTCGGAGCGGTTGGCTGAGATTTATATCCGGGAGATTGTTCGTCTTTATGGTGTGCCCGTGTCTATCATTTTTGACCGGGGTACTCAGTTTACCTCGCATTTCTGGAGGGCGGTTCAGCGTGAGTTGGGTACTCGGGTCGAGTTGAGCATAGCATTTCATCCTCAGACGAACGCGCAGTCCGAGCGCACTATTCAGATTTTGGAGGATATGCTCCAAGCATGTGTTATTGATTTTGGAGGTTCTTGGGATCAATTCTTTCCATTAGAGAGTTTGCCTACAACAACAGCTACCAGTCGAGCATTCAGATGGCCCCCTATGAGGCATTATATGGTAGGCGGTGTCGGTCGCTGGTTGGGTGGTTTTGAGCCGTGAGAGGCTCAGTTGTTGGGTACAGATTTAATTCAGGATGCCTTGGATAAGGTGAAGATCATTCAGGATAGGCTTCGTACAGCTCAGTCCATGCAAAAGAGTTATGCCGACCGCAAGGTTCGTGATGTGGCATTCATGGTCGGAGAGCGAGTGTTGCTCCGGGTGTCACCCATGAAGGGCGTGATGAGATTTGGAAAGAAGGGCAAGCTAAGCCCCAGGTTCATTGGTCTTTTTGAGATTTTTGATCGAGTGGGACAGGTGCCTTACAGACTTGCGTTGCTGCCGAGTTTATCAGCTGTGCACCCAGTATTTCATGTGTCTATGCTTCGAAAGTATCACGGCGATCCATCCCACGTGTTAGACTTTAGCACTGTCCAGTTGGACAAGGACTTGTCCTATGAGGAGGAGCCGGTAGCTATTCTAGACCGGCAGGTTCGTCAGTTGAGATCGAATAAGTTCCCTTCAGTTCGTGTTCAGTAGAGAGGTCAGCCTGCCGAGGCAGCTACCCGGGAGTCCGAGTCTGATATGCGGAGTCTATGTCCGTTTGAAAGTAAATTCTGTGTTCCGAGGCCTTAAAAACCCTTTTGTCTCACCTCAATTTGTGTGTGCAGTCCGGGTGCATTTTCGAAAAGCTTTTATGTGAAATCCAAGTAAAATAAGGAAATTGGCCATTAAAATTGATAAAGTTAACTTTGGTCAACATTCTTGGTAAACGGACCTGGACCCGTGATCCGACGGTCTCATATGGTCCGTAGTAAAATATTGGACTTGGGCATATGCCCGGAATTGAATTCCGAGGTCCCAAGCCCGAGAAATGAATTTTTAAAGAAAATTATTTGCTGGAAAATATAAAGGTTTTTAGAAGTGAATTGATGCATTTTCTTGATGCTATCAGGCCCGTATCTTGGTTCCGGAGCCCGGTACAAGTTTAAAATAATAATTAAATCGAATCTGTAAAATATGGTAAAGATCTGAATTGGTTTGGTATAAAACGGACCTATAGTTGAGAAAATAGTAATTTTGATGTTCTTGAGTGATTTCATGAATTTGAGGATTTATTCATAGTTGTTAATGTTATTTTGATGATTTGATCGCACGAGCAAGTCCGTATGATGTTTTTAGACATGCGTGCATATATTTTTTGGAGCCCCGAGGGTCGGGTAAGTTTTGGATAGGCCACGGAGTGAAATTGGACTTAGGAAAGTTGCTGGTATCTGGTATTTTTGCGCAGGCCTCTGATCTCGCAATTGCGAGATCAGGCTTCGCAATTACGAAGTCCTCAGGCATGGGAATTGCGACCCACGCGTCACAAATGCAAACCTAGCCTGGGCCCCTTGGTTCCAAAGGCGAACCTTTTATCCCAAATGCGAAAAGGGCTGTGTCGCAAATGCGATTAATCTCTCGCAAATGCGGAGGCAACAGGCTCCAAAGGGGTTCGCAATTGCGAACCCTAGTCGCAATTGCGACAACTGAGACCTACTAAATGAAATTTTGAAGGGATTTCAACCATTTTTACAACTTTCTCAAAACCTAAATTCTCTTGGGCGATTTTTCAAAGACAAGTTCTTCTCCGAATCATTAGTAAGTCATTTCTAACTCGTTTTCTTCAATCTATAACATCTTTTTACATGATTTTAATTCAAAATCAAGGGTTTTTCATGGGGAATTGGGTGTTTTTGGGTAGAAGTTAGGATTTTCAAATTTTGGGGATTCGAACCTCGATTTGAGGTCCGATTTCAAAACAAATTATATATTTGAGTTCGTGGGGAAATGGGTGATCGGGTTTTGACCATGTGGGCCCGGGGTCGTTTTTTTTTACTTTTTGGGAAATCATTAGAAAACCTATTTTCATGCATTAGAACTGATTCATTTAGTATTTATTGATATCGTTATGTAAATTGTTGCTAGATACAAGCGAATTGGTGGTGGAATCAAGAGGTAAAGCAGTAGTTGAGCCTTGAATTGTGTTCGTGGCATTGAGGTAAGTGTTTGGTCTAACTTTAGCTTGAGGGAATATGAGTCGTGGTCTTATTTGCTATGTGTTAATTGATGAGTACGACGTATAGGTGTGGTGACGAGTACCTATACGTTGGTGTCAAGCATGCCCGTGAGTCTTATACTATGATTGTTGTGACTCCGTTATGTATTATCCATGCTTAATATGATGTTATTAATGTTGAACAAGGCTTACGGAAGTATTCTTGGTAATTGGACATTTTAGAGCATTGGCTCCAGTTAAGGTTTCATTTGTGAAGTTAATTATTGGTAAAAGTTTGGTTATAGTTGATTCCCTTTCCTGGGCGTATTTAATTCTTACCATTGGTTCCCTTGCCGGGATGTGTTTATTCTTGTTGTTGGTTCCCTTGCCGGGATATTGTTGTTTTCTTATTGTTCCTTTGTTGGGATTCTTTTGTGATCAGTGTTGATTTGTATATTTGGATCGGGTTGCACGCCGCAACAATAATATATGGGATCAGGTTGCACGCCGCAACAGGGAGTAATAAGGGAGGACAAGAGGGATCGGGTTGCACGCCACAACAGTGATATATGATTTGGATCGGGTTGCACGCCGCAACAATGATATATGATTTGGATCAGGTTGCACGCCGCAACAGTGTTATATGATTTAGATCGGGTTGCACGCCGCAACAGTGATATATGATTTAGATCGGGTTGCACGCCGCAACAGTGTTATATGATTTGGATCTGGTTGCACGCCGCAACAGTGATATATGGTTTGGATCGGGTTGCGCGCCGCAACAATAAAGAATAAAAATGGTTAGAGATTCATTACTGATTCCTTTTTCTGGGTGGCGTGAAATTTAAGATGTTCTTTATGTTTTTCTCCGGAGATTCTGTTTGTACTTGATATTCCCACAGCATGTTCCCCCTTCCTGTCTTTATCTGCTAGTTTCTGTCGTTATTACTTGCTGTATAAGATATAACTGCACAGGTTTTATAACGACCCGACCAGTCGTTTTGAGCTTTTGCACTTCGCTCGCCAGTTCTCGGGCATGACTAGCCCCGTGTGATGTATTATGACTTATGTAAATCGTCGGTTTCGGTTTTCAGGATAATCGGAATAGACTTGGAGGAACAATTCTCAGTTTGAAGGTTTAAATTTGAAAGGTTTGACCAAGTTTTGACTTTTTAGTATTCGATCTCAGATTTGGATTTTTATGATTTGGTTAGCTCCGTTAGGTGATTTGGGTCTTAGGAGCGTGATCGGAATGTATTTTAGAGGTCCGTGGAAGATTTAGGCTTGAATTGGCGAAATTGAAAATTTGGCATTTTCCAGTCGGCAGTGGAAATCTTGATATCGGGGTCGGAATGGAATTCCGGAGATTGGAGTAGGTCCGTTGTGTCATTTGTGACGTGTGTGCAAAAATTCAGGTCATTCGGACGTGGTTTGATAGACTTTTTGATCAAAAGCGTAATTCGGAAGATTTTTGGAACATTAGGCTTGAATCCGATGTGATTTGGTTGATTCGATGTTGTTTGAGGTGTTATGAAGATTTGTATAAGTTTGGATATTGGTATATGACTAGTTCGTGCTTTTGGTCCCGGGGGCCTCGGGGTGATTTCTGATGGTTGACGGGAGGTTTTGGAGGTGAGTTTGGCAGCTGAAGTTTTATGGTTGCTGTCATAACCGTATCTGCGGTTGGGAGGCCGCAGGTGCGACTGCCGCAGATACGGAAGCAAGCCGCAGAAGTGGCCAAGAGGGAATCAGCTGAAACCGCAGAAGCGGCTAAGGGATCGCACATGCGATAGCGCAGGTGCGGGCATTGCATCACAGATTCGGAAATGGGCTCATAAGTGAAAACCGCAGATGCGGTGTCTTGGACCGCAGAAGCGGGAAATGACCGCAGGTGCGGAATCCCTGGGTCAGAAAGTATATATTTCACCCTTCGCGATTTTCAGTCATTTGTTCATCATTTTTGGTGCGATTTTGGAGCTCCAAGCTGTGATTTCAAGAGGGAATCAAGTGTTGATAGAGAGGTAAGCTATTTGGACCATATATCTTGTGTTTATGGTGATTATTTCATTATTTAATCATGGAAATTAGTGGGAAAAATTAGATGAAGAGTTGGGAAATTAGGGCTTGAAATTGAGAAGTTAAATTGGGGATTTGAGGGGCCATTCGAGGTCCGATTTTGGTGCATTTGATATGTATAGACTCGTGAGAGGATAAGGTGTAACACCCCGTACATTCGGACTAGGTATGGATATGTTAAATGGGTATTAATTTGATATTTTAGACATATGAAGTCCTAGCGGGATGATTGTGGGTGAAAATAGTTGTTTCAAAATCAAGATGGAATGTGAGGTGCATAAGATTTGACAAAATCGACTAAGTTTGCAGAAGGTCTGTATTCCATCAGTGTTTAGTGAAAACCTGTAAGGAATTTGAGAAAACTTAAAGCATGAAAGTTGTAGGCCTTTGAAATAGCTTTCTAACGATATATTATGGACCCCGAACGTATCTCTATGCAAAAAGTTATGTGCGTTTTTCCGAACAGTACGCGTATGCGCGAACACTCGCGCGAACAAGCCTTCAGGTGCGCGAACTCACGCGTGGGAGGCAGTGTTACTGCCGTTGAGCGCGAACTCTCGCGCGAACAGGCCTCCAGGTGCGCGAACTCGCGCGTGGGGGGTCGTTTTAAAGCTATATTTCGTCCCCCACAGCCCCAAAACATAAAAACGTACTCTAGAAAGGGGAACTCTCAAAAACCTAACTCCTTAAGGGTCCTTCCACCACCCAAGGTAAGTTCTAATGGTGATTTTAAGTTAATTTCAATTTCCCAACATCTTATTAACATGGGTAAACCCTTCAAATCATTAGATATTCGATTGGGACACCATTATTGAGAGAAGAAACCCTAGAACTCGAATTCAAGAAGATTGAACGTCAAAAAGGTAATATCTTCACCCTCTAATTAATTCTAACATTGGTTTAATCATTATAAACCCTAGTTCATGAGATATGAGTTGATGGGTTTGATAGAAAATCATGAAAAATTATAGGATTGGGTTGTTGATTGTTGATTATTGATTAAAGGTATCGTTTATCTTATGGGTGATAAAGAAGGGTATTGAACATAGCAATTTGATGCTTTAGAATTTATCTAGGAATAAGAGAATGGGTCATTGGGTGTAGAGACACCATTAATAAGGACTATGAAGCTTTATTTTCACCAAGTGTTTGATAAGATGCTTAAGTGACCAAAACATGAGAATCTTTGCTAATATGGAATCCCTTTGACTTGTATTGATTTAGATTAAAGTTGAAAGGGGTTGACAAACGTTGTATTATGCTCAAGAGCAGGAAGTTAAGGTATGTGAGGCTAACTCTCTATGTTTGGGAATTTTAATGATTCTCCCTACACTACGTTTCTTTTACAACATATCAATTGCCTCAGAAATACAGTTAAGCCTAGTTCCTTGAATAGTTGTAGAACTTCTATTCCCTAGCTTCATAACTCGTTCATGACTTTTATTCTGAACGTTGTGAGCTCAGTTTGTATTCAATATAGACTTGGGTTTGATTCCCAAGTCTCGGTATAGCTTACTCAGCATGTCATAAAGAGTTGCAGTTTCAGTGTTCATAACCAGTTCAAGAATACATGTCTCATTCCAGTCCTATTCAGCATTCCAGTATTATGTAACTCAGTAGAATTCAGTATTCTAGTATTATGTAACTCAGTATGATTCAGTATTCCAGTATAATGTAGCTCAGTGTGATCCAGTATTCTAGTATCATATAACTTAGCGTGATTCAGTATTTCACTATTATGTATTGCAGTATGATTCTCAGTTCCTGATTTTAAATCCCTGAATGTTGAACACCTATCTTTGGGCTTGAGGCCGCAGCTAATGCTTTATGCATCTTTGGGCCTGAGGCCGCAGCTAATGCTTATGCATCTTTGGGCCTGAGGACGCAGTTTATGCTTTATGCATTTTGGACCTGAGGTCGCAATTATTTATACGTATACTTGGGCCCGAGGCCGCAGCTTGTGCACATCTATATATATATATATATATATATATATATATATATATATATATATATATATATATATATATATATATATATATATATATATATATTGGGCCTGAGGCCGCAGTTTAATATTCAGATAAGCCGGTTGTTCATCATTCAGAAGAGGGAGTATTCATATCCTTACTTCCTTGATTCAGTTCAGTTATCAGTTATCAGTTATCTTTTCAGTTATCAATTCAGTTATCAGTTATCAACTATCAGTTCAGTTATCAGTTATGAGTTATCTTTTCAGTTATCCTTTCAGTTACCAATTCTCACTTCAGTTTCAGTTTCAATAGTTATCATTTCAGTTATCAGCTTAGTTTCAGTTTCAGCATTTATAATTCTTTCTTTCAGTTGCTTTACATACCAGTACAATTCAAATGTACTGACGTCCCTTTTTGCCCGGGGCCTGCATCTCACAATGTAGGTAATGATTAACAGGTGATGATTCAGAGCGCTAGGATTCTCGTACCAGCTAATTTGGTGATCCCCAGTTCTTTCGGGGCATTATCATTACCTTACAGTTTTCAGTACTTAAAGGCTGTCAGTATTTTCAGTATATTATTAGAGGCTTCATAGACTAGAGTAACAGCTAGTTAGAGTCACAGACTTTTCATATTAAGCCATGTTGGCTACAAATATGTTTCAGAATTGTATTAGTATTTCCGCACTTTGATTTATATTATCCATAATTTTCAGTATATCAGCATGTGTTAGTTTATCTTCTGCATTCACTATGTTATGATACCACATGTTGATTCAGCAAGCCAGTTGGTTCGCTCAGTCACATGTAGTCGGGCGCCGAGTGCGTGTTACGTCCAGGACCAGGTTCGGGGCGTGACATAAGGATTCCATTGATGTTAATTTTGTCGGATTCCGAGACATGGGCCCGGGGGTCGGGTTTGGCTAATTTCGGGATTCTTGATGTAAATTGGTTATTTTCGAGTGGACTTTGTTCGCTTAGCATATTTTGACGGTATGGTACTGTTTTTGGCTAGATTTGGAGCATCCGGAGGCCGATTTGAGAGGCAAAGGCATCGCGGGCTAGAGTTGGACCGGATTGAGGTATGTAATGATTGTAAATACTGTCCTGAGGGTATGAAACCCCGGATTTCACATCGTTGTGCTACTTTGAGGCGACACACACGCTAGATGACGAGCGTGGGGTCGTGCACCGTTGGGGATTGTGACTTGGTCCATCCCGTATGACTATTAAGTCGCGTATTTTACTTGAAAACTATTTGATATTGTTATATTTTAGAAAATATTATTGTGTTTGGGGCTAAATGTCGTGTCTGGGCCTTGTGCCGATTGTTTGGACCCTTAGGGGCTTTTACTAATATTTTTTTCCACACTGTTTTGGTTTAATGTTTACACTCAGTCGTGCTATGTTCTTACTGTTTCACAACTCGGTTTTATTCACTCCTTTTGATTTCATAAATGATTTTGAGCCGAGTACTTGTTTTATTGTCAGCCCAAGGGGCTGGAGTGAGATCTGACTGAGTGAGGCCGAGGGCCTGTGTTGTGAGGATATTATGGGATCGGGTTGCGCGCTGCAGCATGTGGTACTGATTTGTGATATATGAGAGGCCGAGGGCCTGATTTATTGTGCCACGAGGTGGCTTGTGATTGATATGAGGCAAAGTGCCTAGTTGATTATGCCACGAGATGGCCATTTATTGCGCTTGGGCCGTAAGGGGCCCCTTCCGGAGTCTGTACACCCCCAGTGAGCGCGGGTACCCAGTGTGAGTAATGTGATGTAGCCCGAGGGGCTGTTATTGTTTCATATTGTTGCCCGAGGGGCTGTTCTTGATCCATGTCTTGCCCGAGGGGCGGTTCTCGATTTATGTTATGCCCGAGGGGCTGATTACGAGTGATTGTGAGGTAGACCGAGGGGCTGGTTCTGTTGATATTGTGCCCGAGGGGCGATTTATGGTACATGTGTTGCCCGAGGGGCTGTTTACATTTCTATCATTTTTACTCACTGCTTTATCACTCGTTTGAAACTGTTGAAAGTTGTTTTAAAAGGTTTTACTGAAACTGAGCATGATTTACGAAGCAAACGATTTCTGTACTGTTTTGGAAATGTACTGCATTTGTTGTAGCATTGTGACGTGGCTTACGTGTTTTCTTACTGCTCAGCTTTCATTTACTTTTATTACTTACTGATTTGGCGTACTCACATTACTCCCTACACCTTTTGTGCAGATTTAGGTATTTTTTTGAACCCGGTGTAGCGGGTGTTGATTGCTCAGTGGCGGAGTCATTGGAGTTAGCAAGGTAGCTGCCCGACGTTCGCAGCACTGCTTTTCTCCCTCTTGTCTTCCTTAGCCTGTATATAGTACATTTTTAGACTCATAGTTGTATTCAGTCTTAGTAGATGCTCGTGACTTGTGACACCCCGATGTCGGGCTTGTGTATTCATTCCGCACTATTCATTTAGACTTACATTATGAGATATCTGATTAATTAAAGGCTTAAAAATGATTGTTATTGATTAAATGGGTAATTCGGGAGTTGTGTCGGCTGGCCTAGTTTCACGATAGGCGCCATCACTACCGGGTCATTATTAGGGTCGTGATAGGTTTATTTGGTAGTCTTGCCCTAGCCTCGTCACTACTCTACCGAGGTTAGGCTCGACACTTACCAGCACATAGGGTCGGTTGTGCTGATACTACACTCTGCACTATGTGCAGATCTCGGTACCGGAGTTTTTGGACCACAGTGAGGTTGCTGCCTTCAGTCCAGCGGCGGAGACCCGAGGTAGTCCTGCAGACGTGTGCAGGCCTTAGCGCCCCCTTCTATCTTTCCATTATGTTCTTATGTATTGCAGAGACAGATTTGTATTTATCTTTCAGACCTCTGTTTCTAGTATTCGTAGATAGTCCGTGACATTGTGACACCAAATTCTGGGTAGAGTTATATTTTGGATTATCGTACTAGTATTTAGTTAAACTATTAGATTTCGTCTTCCGCAGTTATGTTTATTATGATTATTCCGCTGTTGATCACATGTTAATTCGAAAATGCAAAAAGGTTAAGGAAAAAGGATAACAAAACCTGTAATACTCGGCTTGCTTAGCTTTCACGAGTAGGTGCCATCACGACTCCCGAGGGTGGGAAATTCGGGACGTGACAAGTTGGTATCAGAGCTCTAAGTTCGCAATTCCCAGGCTTCGCATTTCCCGAACCCATGTTCGCAATTCCCAAACCCATATTCGCAATTCCCAAGCTTCGCAATTCCCAAACCCATGTTCGCAATTCCCAAGCTTCGCAATTCCCGAACCCATGTTCGCAATTCCCAAACCCATGTTCGCAATTCCCATATCAGAGACCTGCAACTTTTATACTTAGACAATTTTGCAACCATTTTTCATATTCTCTCAAACATAAACACACTTAGGCGAATTTTCAAGGATTTCTCTTCTCCAAATCTATTTTGTAAGTCATTTTTAACTAACTTCCTTCAATACTTAACATCTTTTAACATTGATTTCAACTTCAAATCAATGATTTTTCATGGGGAAATTGGGTGTTTTAGGTAGTAACCTAGGTTTTTCAAAAATTTGGGGATTTAGACCTCGATTTGAGTATCCGATTTCAAAACTAAGTTATATATTTGAGTTCGCGGG